>NW_026000021.1:6475898-6496647 GCF_001458135.2 Marmota marmota marmota
TCTCTCTCTCTCTCTCTCTCTCTCTCTCTCTCTCTCTCTCTCTCTCTCTCTTTAAAAAAAACAATCATAGTCCCCAAGCCATCTCTATAACTCACTAACTAGCTCTTACTTATACTTCCAAATACTGTGTGGGTGGTCCATGTGTACGTGTGTGTGTGTGTAAAAAGTGAAGGAGAATGTAAAAGAACAGGGATGCGGATGAGGAGAGAGAAGGAAGAGCAAAGAACAATTTTTTTAGCCTTTTGAAAATAGTCATTTTGTACCAGGATAAGATAAAGGAATTCGTTTTTTTTTTTGTTTTTTTTTTTTAAGATACCAAACTTCAATCTGTTCATCATACATTTACTCCTAGATTCCCCTTATAAAAATGTTTTTTTTTTTTTTTTAGAAAATTCTTTTTCAATGATTGTGAGCTAGTTTGCTAGTTTAAGATTCACATAAGATTATCAAATAAGCATCTTTTCATATTTTTCTCCAAAAATGTATCACCTGTGAATTTACCAAATTTATATCAGTCTGGCATCAAAAGCTTTCAATATTATTTAAGTCATATCATTATGATATTCCATATATGATTACTAAAACTATTTTAATAAGTATTAATAATAAAACTAGTAATAATAATAATCTATTATTAAATCTATTAAAGTAATTCAGTGAAAATGAACATGGTTTAGATTCTCTGTGATGATCCATGAAGCTCTCATGCCCTGGCAACGAGTCCCTTGGGATCAGTTTTTGGACAATGAGGATGAGGTAAGACCATAGATGGGGTCTGCTCTCAAAACTTTAGTAATTCCAGGAAATACCTAGATACTATATTGCAGGGATGGGGGAAACCTATTTGTTTTTTCATATGCATCTCTCATAAAATAAACTGCAGGAACATCTTTGGTTATTTGGATTTCTGAGGAACCCATCATATGCTTTATGCCTGCAGTTACTTCTCATTTTAATCTGGAACTGCCTACAGAGTTACCTCCCCTGAGTTACTTCACTGTATGGGAATAATCTCCTCTAAATGAATTCATGGTCATGTGAGTATTTTATGAGATTACCAAAACCAATTTGACTTTGGCCCTGGGCACCTAAAAAAGCAAAAAACAATAATGATGTCATACAAAAAGAAAAGGTGGCTTTGATGTTTCTGAGAAAATTCTTGTGGACATGATTATAAATTAGACCAAAGTGAAGAAAAGACTTTGCCTGATGAGAAGAGATTCAAATTGTCCAAACTGCTCATGTTCTTTGTTACAGTCTGCAAAGTATATCTTCCTCATGTTGCTAGGTTGGGATGCTATTCTTTCAAAATAAACACAGGTACATATTACCAGCAGTGACCTCATTCAAATCACAGTGGAGCTTGCTTTCTAGAAGAGCCCCCTCTACTGTAAGAGCTGAGTATTTGTAACCACTGAACTCCAAAAGAGAAGTCTCCATGGACTTTGACTAACCAACCAGGTTCTAATTAGAAAAGCAGAATGCCACTGAGCAAGCTGAGGACACTTACATTTAATAAGTTCAATTCACAAATAAAAACAAAGATGTGTTTTAGGTAGTTCTGAAACAGGACTAATTACCAAAACTAATACTATAGAGATTCCAACATCACAACAGCTTGTGTTTATAATCTCTCCTCCCACATCCAAATCTTAAAATCCCTGGTCCATTATAATACTTGGGTCATACTGCCTTGGTTATAAAGTAAGACTGTATATTTCCCCATTCCCTAAGCAGTGAGACCCCAGGGTTGGAGCTGATTTGAATGCCAATCAGTCACATGGCCCTCAGGCAGCTGCCATCAACAATCAGACTCAGTGGATTTCTATAGCATTGCATCATTTTAGGGCAATTGCCATGGACCCTGCATGTAAAGCCCTACTTTCTTTTTTTAAAGTTTATTATTATTATTTAACAAGGCATTTTTTTCTGGTCCCCATTCTCCATATACTGTGCTGTTTTTCCCCAGGGATATGTAACATTTCCTTCTGATAAACTATTAGGCATTAATAGGATGTTGCAGTTTTGTACATGGGACTGCTCATCAATCATGCTGCTTTTTGAATCACAGATCCTGTAATATTTCTTCATTACACTTAGGAAGGTTACTTCAAAGCACTGCATCTGGGACAATCCAGAAACCCACTGGACAAGAGGAACCAAGAATTGGGGTTTTGTTATCCAAATATACTCACTATATACTGGGCTTCATCAGACTTTGTAGAGTGAGGATTTAAAATGCCTAATTGGCTGTAACTAAGCAAACTGAGGCCTTTTGATTAATCACGCCAGCCAGCTTTCGGTTTCTGACATCAAAATTTATACCCTCCATGAAAAAAACAAGGCCACGGCTACATCACATTAAACCAACACACAATTAACAACACTTTGTTCTAATTATCTCTGGGCACAATTAATGTTGGCCCCATGGTTCATTTTTCTCCTTTGATAGCTCTTAGAATATTTATGGAGATTAGTCCTGGATGCATTGGCCTTCTCTAAGATCTGGAGTTTTCTTACAAGCTCCCACACAAATCTGAGCCTGGCACAGAAACATACTTATGCAGATTAGTTCTTGACATATTGGATTTTCCTAATATCTGAAGTATTTCTAACAAGCTTCCTCCAGATCTGGCCCCAGGAAGGCAATGTAGCCATAGATCCCCTAACACCTTGGCCTGCCTCACACTGAGAATTTTTTTTTTCTTTCCCTCAGCAGTTGGTCGTAACTGATAAAAGGTCATGTCTTGATTGAACAAGCTTCCAGGAGTTGGAAGGCCAAGAGGGCTGCTGTAAAACAGCAATGTAGATACTAACAAAACCCAAGGTAGGAGGACTCCTCAGCTGCCTGTTATTGGAAAACCTAAACTACAGACGAGTTCAGCTCCCTCACATCAATAGCTGGGGGGTTGAGGGGGATGAGCACCAATCAGAAGCTTTTGGTGATGGGTACAACTTCAATTTAAGGGATGCATATATTTTTTTACATGCCAAAGTAGTTCCTCCCAAAGCTGGTGGTGCATGAGCTTTAAAGGGATAAATATTTTCTCCACGGTTCAGGGCTATTTGCACTACCACTTGGCATGTTTCTTTGGGCATGTTCTTTCATGTTCTGAAGAAGGGCTTATGTACCATGAAGAGCTGCAGCTTGAGGGTACTGTGGAGATTCCACGAGTTGTTAGTTAAGAAAACCTCTAAACAGATTAGAGTTTGATTAGACAACTCCATGATTTTAAAAATAAGCACTCTCAGCTCTAATTATGGAATGGATAGATGGATAGCTCCATGCATGTGAACACGTAGGACAAGTCACATCTTTCAGACTTATCTTTGACTATAGATAACCCCATTGGTCCATATTCATCCTGCTGCCTACTTGAAACTGCTTCAGGAAGTTTTTGTTTGTTTGTTTTAGTTAACTTGTTTGTTTGCTTCTTTTGCAGAGGAAATTTCCTCTACCCTTCCCCTTACCAATTTCCTAGGAAACTAGCATGATACCTTGAAGACTCACAGTTCAAATGTCTCCTTCTTATCTCCTTGCTTTCTCCCAAAAGAATTCAGTTCGCTACTTCTACTTTGGTTTTATACTTAACTTTGGAAATGCATTTTCTGTTCTTTAATTTTAATGAGCATTACTTTTATTATTTTAACTGGTACATTTTTGTTTTCCTTCTAACAGTGTGTTTCAAGGGTACATAAAATGCTCTGTGGATCACAGATGCTGTAATTGCAGCATCTAGCAGGAGCCCAGGCCTACAAATGCCAAAGAAAGGAGAGAAGAAGGGGTGAAAACTGGGTATGGCAAGAGAGGAAAGTAGGAAAAAAGGAAAGAAGACATACTACAGAAAAACGGGAGATAATATCTAAGCAGGAACATATCTTTTGGGATACTATTAAAGGAATTCTTGAATTTAAATAGCTAAAACATAAGAGCTTCACCAAATCATGCAATTGATGGATTGAGATGTTTCAGCCTCTGATGTCCAAGAAGTGACAGATTACCAAAGCCAGGTTTTTTTGTTTTTTTTTTTCTTTTTTTTTTTAATTTTTTATTGTTGGTTGTTCAAAACATTACAAATTTCTTGACATATCATATTCCACACTTTGATTCAAGTGGGTTATGAACTCCCACCTTCACCCCATACACAGATTGCAGAATCACATCAGTTACATATCCATTGATTTACATATTGCCATCCTAGTGTCTGTTGTGCTCCGCTGCCTTTCCCATCCTCCACCCTCCCCCCTCCCCACCTCTCCCCTCCCCTCCCCTCCTCTCTCTCTACCCCCTCCACTGTATAACCCTGAGGGTCTCCTTCCATTACCATGCAATTTCCCTTCTCTCTCCCTTTCCCTCCCACCTCTCATCCCTGTTAAATGTTAATCTTCTTCTCCTGCTCTTCGTCCCTACTCTGTTCTTAGTTACTCTCCTTATATCAAAGAAGACATTTGGCATTTGTTTTTTAGGGATTGGCTAGCTTCACTTAGCATAATCTGCTCTAATGCCATCCATTTCCCTGTAAATTCTATGATTTTGTCATTTTTTAATGCAGAGTAATACTCCATTGTGTATAAATGCCACATTTTTTTTTTTTAATATTTATTTATTTAGTTAGTTATTGGCAGACACAACATCTTTGTTTGTATGTGGTGCTGAGGATCGAACCCGGGCCGCACGCATGCCAGGCGAGCGCGCTACCGCTTGAGCCACATCCCAGCCCCCAATGCCACATTTTTTTTATCCATTCGTCTATTGAAGGGCATCTAGGTTGGTTCCACAGTCTTGCTATTGTGAATTGTGCTGCTATGAACATCGATGTAGCAGTGTCCCTGTAGCATGCTCTTTTTAGGTCTTTAGGGAATAGACCAAGAAGGGGAATAGCTGGGTCAAATGGTGGCTCCATTCCCAGCTTTCCAAGAAATCTCCATACTGCTTTCCAAATTGGCTGCACCAATCTGCAGTCCCACCAGCAATGTACAAGTGTACCCTTTTCCCCACATCCTCGCCAGCACTTGTTGTTGTTTGACTTCCTAATGGCTGCCAAAATGCCTCTCTGACTTCTAGGAGCTATGACGGAACTAATAGGGAAGGGAAATGAGTTTTTCCCTGGTGCTGCTGATTCATTGCCAATTGAGCCATCACATGGAGAAAACTTGCCTGCGAATGACACCAGTTCAGAAGCACACATAGCTGAGTGATGGCAAAGCCTCCATACATGTATTACCCATACTTTCCTTCATTGATCCACTGGAATTTCTAGTTACATCACTGCTTTTCCTTTGCTCATCAGTTTGAGCAGCACTTTTATGACTTGCAATTCTAAGGGTGATTACAAATAGAGTTCCTTGAAACAAGAGCAGAATTGCCTGCACTGGCAAGTTTTTCCAAGAATGTAGATCTTTGAAATGACTTCCACAGCCTATGGACCATTCTTTAGTTTTATCCCATAGTGAGTGACATGGCAGCCCCTTAAAAGGTGTGGGTTGGGTGCTTTTCTCCTAACTTTGCTGCTCCTCATCAGAATCATTTCTGAGATTCTTGATTTTGCAGAGAATTGATTCCTAAATTGGAAATATAACTGACTACTTGTATGACTATTTTAAAAGAATGCTACATTTAAATTATTTTATAAAATGTATGTGTATACAGACTTATACAACATTATAATATAATATAATGTTGTGACCATATTATATAATATCATTACATGATATTGTAATGACATTATAATAGTGAAAAAGTGTCAGTAACCTAAGCAACCAACAGAAGGGGATTAAATAAGTAGTATTCAGCATCTAACCGATAAATTTCTACATAGCCATTACATCATACTTTTGAGGGATATTGAATAACATAGGAAATGATTTCGATACATTACCTGAAAGAGCAAGCTATGAAACTGTGTCTGATGATATTCTATGACTTCTCAATTTGCTTAAGTAAAACAAAAACAAAAGACTGGAAACATGCCAAAATGTCAATAGTTGATCATTTCTAATTGGTGCATAGTTATCCCACAGTATTCAATAGGGATTGATTCTAGGACTATCTGGAAATACCAAAGTCCATGGTGCTCAAGATCCTCATATAAAATGGTAAGGTATTTGTATAGAACCTATGTGTATCCTTCTGCATACTTTAAATCATCTCTAGACTACTTATAATGCCTAAAAAATGTAAATCTATGTAATTTGTTGCTGTAAATTACGTTCAGGGGATAACAAGAAAAAAAGTATGTGCATGTTCAGTCCTGGTGCAATTTGTCTTTTCAGTATTTCAGCCCTCAGTTGGTTAAATCTGTGGATGTAGAATCAGTGGATATGGAGAGCTGAATATAATTTATAATTTATTTCCTATGTTTTTGTAATTGTCCATAATGTGACTATTTACTAGTTTGACAAATCATAAAATTGTATCATAAAGTCATAGGTTGACATAGACTTTGGATTTATGCCACCTCCCACCCCCCAACAACTTGAAGCCCTTTTATCAAGGAGAAATTTTATCTCTAATCCTACCTGAATGTTGTTGCTAGGTGACCCACCATAGCATGCAAATTAATCAGGAGAAAGACATGTGTCAGATACCTTAAGAAGGACTATACCCAAAGAACTTAAAAATTGCAGACTACAGGGACACAGCCACATCAATGTTTATAGCAGGACAATTCACAATAGCTAAACTGTGGAGCCAACCTAGATACTCTTCAGTGGATGAATGGATAAAAAAATGTGGTATATATACACAATGGAATTTTACTCAGCAATAAAAGAGAATAAAATCATGGCATTTGCAGGTTGGCTTTGGAGGAGGATGGTGTTGGAGAAGGATGGTGTTGAAGAAGGATGGCGTTGGAGAAGATAATGCTAAGTGAAGTTAGCCAACCCCCCCCCCAAAAAAATGCTGAATGTTTTCCCTGATATAAGGAGGCTGACTCATAGTGGGGTAGGGAGGGGGAACATGGGACGAATAGATGAATTCTAGATAGGGAAGAGGGGAGGAGGGAAGAGGAGGAGTCAGGGGATTAGCAATGATGGTGGAATGTGATGGACATCATTATCCAAAGTACACGTATGAAGACATGAATTGGTTGTCAACCTACTTTATGTACAAACAGAGATATGAAAAATTGTGGTATATATGTGTAATAAGAATTTTAATGCAAAAAACAAAGTACATGTATAAAGACATGAATTGGCATGAACATACTTTATATACAAAGATGAAAAATTGTGCTCTATATGTGTAATAAGAATTGTAATGCATTCTGCTATTGTGTATTTAAAAAAAATAAAATCAATTTAAAAAAAAGAAGGGATGTCTGGAGTTACCTGTCAGCAAACTGTCATAGAACCTAAAGTTTAGAAGCAAACAGTCATGGGTTTCTATTGAGACTACCACTGGCAGGCTGATTTATAACTTTGTAATTGCTTTTTACATTGTCATAGGAAAACAGAAGATAAAAGTAAGAAGAAGAACAAGTTAAGAACTTAAAGCCAATCAAGAATGCTAGAAAATTTGATTTTTCTTCTCACTAGCAAAAAGCCAAAGCTATACCTGGGTATGTCCATGTCATGGCCACGTCTAGGAGCCATCAAATGCAGATAAGAAGCCATTTCTAAGAATTTCTGATTACCAGTTTACCTAGGCTTAATAGTTCCCTGGCATTGCACACATGTGGGAAGGGCTTCTGAATCTAAGTTTAAACATTTAGGGAGGGTCCTACTGAAGCACACAGGGACAGAGAAAAGTATATTAAAATGGTATTAAGACCCAGGAAAGCTTGTTGGGTTTGGTACTGAAATGGACCTAAGTTGTTTCAATAGCTTTAAACATCACTCTAAAAGCCTGCAATTGTTTGACTACGGTTTGTCCCCCAGAGGTTCATGTGCTGGAAACCTGGTCAGCACTCTAATGATTCTGAGGTGGTAGAACTTTTAATAGGTGATGTCTAGGGGAAAGTAATTAGGTCATGGGGCTCCATTCTTATATACTGATTAATGCTGGTTTCCTAGGAGCCTGACCCCTCTCTGGTCTCTTGCTTCCTGTCTTGGTGTGATCCTTCCTGCCCTTGGCTAATTTCCTTTCTGCTTCTCCACCATGTTGTGACATAGCCAGGAGGACCCTCACCAGAATGCTGGTATTATGATGTTTGAATCTACCAGCTCTTAGATTTCTGAGCTAAATAAGCTTCTTTGTTTTAAAAAGTGACTCATCGACAGGTATCATGGTATAGCAACATAATGTGGACTAAAACAAAGCTGTATTGGTGCTTCTCACTCCTGGCTATACATTTGAATCACTGCCAGGGCTTTAACAGAACATGCATTTTTAGTTTCCATCATTGGCTTAGAAAGCTGGAATTCCCTCAGTTGTATTTTAGGTGTCTGAATTTTTAAAACCTCTATTTCTGGCCTGGTTATATCCCTCTTGCCTGCTTGCAGATCTCATACCTACACTTATAGTTCTTTCTTTGTGTCATCCCTCTGCCCTTTCCACTGAACCACCCCCATCATGAGCATGCCAATATGTCTAATATCAGTTGTCTAAAGAGCTCATCTTGTACCCTGTCTCTGTCAGGTTTGGCTCTCCACATACACCCCACTTCAGAGGAAAACCTCTCAAGAGAACCATTCATACCTGCTGTCTTTACATCTTTTTCTTCCTACACCTCTAATGAAAACTACAATTATGAAGATCACGAATTTTTATTAAGACCCAAAGCTAACAATGAAATCTGTGCTTCATCTCCCTTATTCTCTTAAGGTTGTCCTTGAAACCCTTTCTTTTTAGGCTTTCCCGACAGCTCACTTTCTCTTTTCCTCCTCCCTCACCAGCTACTCTTTCCCAGGCTCATTTTCAGACTCTTCTTTAGTTCTGTGAGACATTAATGGTGTACCCCAGGACTCTCCCCTCTACTCTCTTATTGTCCACAGCTCCACTTACTTCTTATATGACCTTATTTGGTCCCACAACATGGAATTTCATCTATATTCTGATGACTGTCAAATTCGTATCTCTAGCCCTGACCTCCACCTTGTATATCCATCAGGCTATCGAGTACCATCATCTAAATGTTTAATAGGCATCTCATGGACAAAATAAATTCATGATTATACATGCACTTCCCTAAGTCACCTGTCCTTCAAGACTTGACTCTCAGGAGTTTGGCACAACTTCATTCTTAGTTGCAAAGGCCCCAAACTAGAAGTCACTTTTGATTTTTCACTTTCCCTTATATTCTACATTCAATCTATCAGTAATTCCTATAGGTTTTCCTTCTAAAATATAATCTTATTTGACCATTTATTGCCAACTTAGCATGGTGGAGCCATATAATCGCATATTATATTCTTATTCTCTCACATACTATGTCACCTTGGGGAGATAGCCAACCTTTCTGGGGCTCAATTCCTTCATTCGTAAAATGAGGATGATAAAATGAGGATGATAGTAACCATAACTACTTCACTTTACTGGGTTGTTATTAAGATTGAAACAATACATATAAAATGACAATCTAGTAATTAGAAAAGTGCTTCAGACATAGCAAGCCCTATATAAGAATTTGCAAACATGGTCATTATTATTCTCCACTAATCTTTTTGTCCAATGATATTATGAACATATTATTAGTATTATTCTCCATGGATCCTAGGTACCCACTCTGACCCAGTGAAATAAAAACTTCCATTTGGAATCTTAAAAAATGAATCCCCTCCTGCCTGGTCTCTAATTCTACCCCTGTCCCACAATTGCCCTACAAAACAGCATGGACATTAAAAAAACAAACAAACAAACAAACAAAAAACAAGCCACAACATGTAACTTCCTGGGTCAAACATCTCTAATGGCTTCTCTTTGAACTCATAATTATTTCCAGTTGCTTTTATGTGGCCATGGCCTATGGTTTTTCACAGGGTCTGGCCCTCATCTACCCCTCTAAACTCACATCTTTCCCATGTTCTGATCCTGAATCTGATATCGCAGGACACAGTTCTTATTTCTGTTCCTCTAACTTGCCAGGCTTGCTAACATCTTGGAGTCGGGATTCCACACCAGCCGCTGCGTCTTTCTAGAATGGTGGTCTTCCAGTCTTCATATAGCTCTGGGCCTGATGTCAAAAGGCTTCTTAGGTAGGCACATGCCACTCTCACTCCCATCTTGTACTCCTTCTGCCACTATATCACCTATTTTTTTTTTTCATTTAGAAGCATTTATCTTTTTATCAATTCATGGTTTTTAAAAAAATTATGTGCTTCCTGTCTCTAGGATGGGGATCTAACACAGTGCCTAGAACAGTGTTTGGCCCACAGATGGTATTTTGTGTACCCATAGAAGGTATATATCTACTGATTATGAATTCTGTATATAATCGTGAAGTGCACTGAGGTTCAATTATTTTGAATTACCTTAACTTAAATAGGAATTGCTGATTAAAAAAAATGCTTATGCTTAGCACTTTAATTGTCATCCTTTCATTGAAAGGAATACTTGAGAATAAAAAGCTATTACTTACCTTAATATATTTATTATCATATTTTACTGCAAAAAAACAAATCATTCCTATAAGAGGGTGAGTTCTTCTGACCTTGATGCTATTGCACTTACTGGGAAGCTCAGAAATCTCAGGTGACCTCAGGCTGTTCTTCCCCTAGCTGGCACTTGGAAATCAGAGATGCTACAGGAGTTGTAAAAGGAGTTGCAAAAGGAAGGTCCAGCTTGATTTGGGGTCAGCTCTAAATTCAGTGTCTGAGTGGGGAGGAAGGACTGTTGGGGCTTTCAGGAGGAAGCTCTGGAGACAAGCAAATCATGTATTGCCAGGAACATTCCAGGAGCAAATGCAGGCTCTGAGGTGAATGCCCAGGAGGAATGCCCGGGGAAGTCTCCAAATTCAGCCTGTGGATCCTGGAGGGCATGTCTGGAAAGATCTCTCATCAATGTAATAGAGTGAAGTGTGAGAGAGGAGCAGTCCTTTTCAGAAGAGAACAGCAATGCCGTTGAAAATGGTGAGCCCTTTCCTAAGCCAAGTAAGCAGTCCCTGTAATGGTAGCCACGAAAACCTGAACTTTCATGAAACATGTCTGGGCATGGAGAAGGTAAAGGGAAGGAGCCAGTGGACTCTAGATCACCAACATGGCTGTACGGCATATTAAAAAAATCAACAAATGGTTTCTCTACCAGACATCAGGAACCTAAACAAAAATCAGAAGCAGTGTCTGAACTAAGACGTAAAACAGTCCACTCTTCCTCCCCAGGACAAATAAATATGGCCAAAAGTGAGACACTCAGCAGAGAAATAAAGTGTGTGTGTGTGTGTGTGTGTGTGTGTGTGTTATTTTGGCTACAGGACCTAGCGTTCTCTTTAGGAAGGTAAACACCTGATTTGCTAAAATACCTTGATGAGCCTGGGCATGGCATGGAATAGACTCATGAGGTGAAGTGCCTAGATCTAGAAATCTGCATAGCAGACAAGGGGGAAGTTGGCTGTGGAACAGGGAAGCCTGTGGGAAAGCTCTAGCCAAGTCCTACATCCTGGGGCTGGGAATTGAAAAGAAAGGGGCTGCAGAGGAAGGTACTGTAGCCAAAGGACCGAGTAGAAGTGGAGCTACCTAAAGATGTGCTGCCATAGCCCCATCTCCTCTCTGAGGCTGGATTTTGGAAAACTCTAGCAAAGGCTGTATTGTTTCACAGGATGTTGGTGCTGACACAGAAGATGAGAGATTATGATCAAAAGTGAATAGGAAATGATGACAAGAGGGAGAAATCCTGAGGTGGAGGTAAGAGGTACCTGGAAAATATTTACTTAATTCTCAAAGTCAGGAGATTTTTCAAATACAACTTACAATTTAAGTGTTTCAAAATTGTTTTTAATATTTTGATATTACTGTCATATTAATCAAGAGCACAATATTAGACGTAGACTCTGTAACTCCTTTTCCACACTTTCTTGGGACCTGTTTGGGGAGCAGGAATAAAAGAAGACTGCTTTCCATCACCCTGAAAATCATTCTTTGCTGCTTCCTACAATATCAGCAGCTCAGAGATTAAGATATATGCATGTTTTTTTCAAAGATATACCAGTACAAAATATCCCTTGTTTTTCTAAAATCTCGCTGTACAATATCAAATCTTGCCAAAGCGATTTTGATGCATTACGGTTAATTTCCCTGCAATCTTTCAGAGGAGCATTTTGTGGAAGTGCACGAATCCTCATGGGGGTCTGTGACCAGTTCTAATCACAGTCTGTCAAAATGAGTTCTCTATTTTCTCACAACAAATTTTAACCTATGCAGAGGATCCTACACACTGAGCATATGTAGCAAATTCTTTAAAAATCTAATTAAGTAGCATATGAAATTCATATGAAAATTGGATCACATACAATAAAAAGATTTTATGTAATAAAAATGATAGGATTGTCAAGTATAATGTAGGGAGACACAGGGGCAAAAACAGAGTTAACTTAATATTAAACAAAGAATTTTAGGAAACAAGTAATGATAGTTGGATTAAAGAAAATTAATTTAGGAAATAAAATAGTTTGTAAACTAAAATCATGGGTCCAAATGGCACTTAAATATATCATGTATTGCATCCAACTAATGGTGGATGAAAGAGTTGTTGCTGAAAGTGTAAAGCTCTCTGAGGAAGGAAAAAATATGGCTTCTTTTTCACTCTGAACTTTATGGAACATTTGCTGCCAAAGACATTTTTTAAATACCTCTTAGCTTGATTAGACCAAATGTCCTTCACAAAGTTGTCTCCGACAATAAGATGAATTGAGAACAATGTTCACTGTAATCATAAATAAAAACTAAACAATTTAAGTACATGTCATATCAACTCACTCCTGTTGTTGAATCTAGTTAATTCAGACTGAAGATAGTTGTAAGTTTTCTCACAACTCCCAAACAGAAACTTCAGTTCCCCTCAAGAAGGCCTGCCTATCTTTAACACTACCTTTAAAAATGACAAAAGCATGAGACCCCCTTGGGAGACAGGTGATTCCTGGTCCTTCACACCTGGGAGCTCTTGGAGTTTCCCTCAGTTAGATTCCCTTTTGCTCTGTGTCTAATATCAGTTGCTCACCTATCTGTTTCACTCATGCTGGTGTGCAATAGCTGATTTTTTTTTTCATTCATAGTTTTTGTATTGATCATTGAACTCAGAGAAATAGGGGAAAATGACTTAGGAAGAGGTAGCAGCCTTGAATTAGATGGACAGAAGAGACCAAGCTAAGAAAATCATTGTATAAATAACTTATTTAATCCCTGTTACTTTTCTGTAAATTGAGTTGCTATTATTATCCTCATTTCTGCAATTGAGGAAACACAGAGAGAATATGTGAATTTGAAGGTTTTAAAAGCAAAAAAGTATAGAACAAGTATTCAAACAAAACCCTGAGCATCTTGCTTCAAAGTCCATTATCTTTTTTTTAAGAGAGAGAGAGAATTTTTTAATATTTATTTATTTATTTTTTAGTTTTTGGTGGATACAACATCTTTATTTTATTTTTATGTGGTACTGAGGATCGAACCCAGTGTCCCATGCATGCCAGGTGAGCGTGCTACTGCTTGAGCCACATCCCTAGCCCCAAAAGTCCATTATCTTAACCATTGTGCTGAACATGTGCTAAGAATAAAAAGGACATGCTCACTAGTGACCATATGGTGGGTTAGAGGCCAGGTTATAGAAACAAGTTATAGAAACAAGATCTCTTTTCCATTTCTGTTTATTCATACCATGAAAGTTTGCAGGATTCTGTAGAGCTTATAGTAGGACTGATTTTAGATGATGATGGGTGAAAACCCCTTATAAATATATGAAAAAGAGGGAAGTAAACTCTTAAGAAAGAAGGCAGCTTTATTGAATTTTTTAGTACATATAATCTCAATCAAAAACTTGCAGCTGGAGTGTTCTTTGATACTGCTTTGAAAATTCAGGAATTAACACTTGATATGATGTCAAATGCCACTAAGTAATAACCCTGTGTTTTTCAAACAGTATTTTGGTGGACTATAGTGCTCCAAAAATCTCCTTAAAAATCCTTTATCCTGGCTTCAACTCTACTTTTTATATGCTGCACAAACAAATTGAACTTTTATGCATGGTTTTATTTGAAAAAATGCTTTTACTTTTTTTAAATTTATATGTGATCTTTATATATACATTGTATATATAATACATGTACAAATGTATGCATATATATGTATATATGTATATGTATGTGTATGTATGTATATATATATATATATATATATATATATATATATACATACATACATATATTTACACACACAACCTTTTTACAGTCTCTTTACACACTCTAAAGTATTTTGCTTGTTCATTCACTCATTCATTCATTTCATCCGGTATAAGGAAAACGATGTGACGCTTCACTCAGCCTCCTGTATCAAAGAGCTTGTAATTTTAGGAATTGATCCAGTTTGAGGTCTGAAATGATTTCAAAATGAATTATTGTCCTACATCCTCTTTCTAAGGCAATAAAGTCACAGCCACTGTGTCAAGACCCTTTCAATGCTGCAAATCTTAATTTTTTGTTCATCATTGACAAAAGAATCTCAGTGGTAGACACTCAGTTATATCAGTCTGGGAGAACTGAGAGAGGAAGATTTATACTCAGTTAAAATCAGTGCCAATAAAAGCCAGAACACTGTTATTCTTCTTTAAACATGTAGGAATGGTTCCATTTCTTACCTCTAAAGCTTTCAATCTTTCCAACAGCAATTTTGTCTTTTCTCTGCCCTCATCTGTACTGCTGTTTTCACTCCGTGAATCCCCATCTACCACCATGTGAAGATCATCCAAAGCTTCCTTGTGTTTTCTCTCTTCCTCCGATGGCTTTTCCTGCAGCAAGAAAGAATGATTGTTTTCAATAATCTCCACTTGGAAAATAAGGAGTGGAAAATAAAGCTGAAAAGTTTGGAATCTCTATTGCTTTTGCATTCTTTCTGGGGTTGGGGTAGAGAAGATGTGGCTAAACAAACTCTTGAGTGGTGCTTATAAACACAGCGGATGTTTTTACTAACTCAGGCAGGACAAAACCATTGGGTCATCACCTCTGGAGGCAAAAGTCTCTGCCCAGTTGGAGAAGTGACAGAGCCAGTAAAGCCCGAGGTGGTATCATGCAGTTAATCCATTTTTATCTGCACAATGGAATTCAGCTGTTCTTTAAACCAGGAAAAATACATCAACCTTGATGCCTCCAGATGTGAAAAGTTTAGCTTCTTAAAAATAGGATATTTAAAGTCTCTGGACATGCAGCCATCTAATTAAAGGAAAAGCAAACTATCATAAAATATTTAAACCGTGAGTTCAGGATTCTAAGCTAAAACCCATTAGTCCCTTCAGCTTACTAATGGCCTAGCTTTGAAGGACCCCTTAGCCCCTTCTCTAACACTTTGGGAATTATAGTGTAGCCTTGGGGAAGACATAAAATGTTGTTATCTGGTCTTGCTTCCCTGTGGGAAACTCCTCACCCAACCTTGTCTCTGGCAGCTTTTTCAAAGTTGAGAAGTGTTAATTTGAGACTCCTGTGTGGCTCTGGTTTTTGAGGAAAAAAGAAATGTCAAGAGAATATCATAGGAACAAAATCTGATCCACTCTGTGATACATCAAGGCCCTTGTTCCACACAATCAAGTGAAATCATTTCATCACATTATTTACTTCTAAACTCACTCTGCAGAAATCTTTGCTATGATATAGCTGGTTGCCAACCATCTGGGGTGCAGTGGATTACCAATGGTGAGAGACTTCTTTATATTTAGTACTAAGCTAAGATCATTTGTAATACATAAGTAAAAAAAAAAAAAAGATATGATTCTTACCAGTAAGATCTGCATACTATCTCCTCAGAAAGAAACAGCTACTGGTGGGGATGTGGGTAAGAAATGGCTGTTCAAACTGTGTTCACCAAGGTGCTTTGAAGGTTCGACAAATATTTTCAATTATTTTTGAAAATATATTACGAAGTTTGTAAAAAAAAAGTCTCAACATACATGTACATGTGCATATGTACATGTGTATAAATGTGTGTGTGCATGTGGATATATACATGTGTATACACACATACACATATGAAACAGTGCAGATCACAAAGCCAGTAAGTTGATCCATGTGTATGTGTTTTGGGTAGGTTTGATAATATAATTTTTCCTGTTATATCTGCATGTAAGTATATACACAGTTAAGGGGGGAAAAGTCTTTTATAAAGTCTGGCCTGTATCTCTGACCACATACATACAACATGCAAGTGTGTTCACTTTCACAGCATGTGTGAATCAGCTCAGGTAAGTGCCAGAAAGGTTTAAGGTGTGCACACATTGAAGGGAAAGCGGGGAATGAAAAGACGGAGACCAGGCAGAGATACATACCAGCGTTTATTTGTCAGAGCTGACAAATAAAGGCCATCTCTCTATAGGAGAGGGAGGCAAAACAGGCTTGGGTTTCTGGGATTTTTAGGGGGAAGCTCAGGAATCAGAGCCCAGCGGGTCCTAATGCAGGGTTGGGTTGGTATGAGGGTGAGCCTTTCTCAGAAACACCCTTGGGCAGGAAAGCAAAACTTTTTCCTCAAAATGGAGGCTCTTAAGATGGCCATCCAGATGCTAAGCAAGGGCCTTAGACCCATGTGTCAGGAAATAAATCTAGGTTATGGTAGTATTCTTATAGCTTTGATTATTTAAGATTTGGCTACTAGTCAGAATTTCATTTCCATGATAAAGAAGACAAAGCTTGTGCATATTATTAACAACTCAACTTTGAAAAAAAGAGGTTCTTTTACTTCTAAGATTGGGAGTCACTTATCTGCTCACTAACGTGGGACTATAAATAAAACTTTAAAAAATACTTTTATCTACTCAATGTGTACTATGGTTTTTTATTATTCTCTCAGCAAACTCAACTCAATTTTATATGCACACGCCCATAATACCCTGTAATAACTAGGACTCTGAACCTAATGAAAACAAAGAAAAACACTGGTTTGGTAAAAGGAAACCCAATAGACTTTGGAATCTCACAGCCCAGATTTCAGATCTACTATTTAGCAGCTTGGCAAATGATCTTGGGTAAACTACTTAATTTCAATAAGAATTTATTTCCTTGTCTCCTAAATAAGACTAATGTCAATGTACATATACATATATAGTCAATTCTCATTATTACTGTAGTTAAATTCCACGAATTGCCACGAACACTGAATTAGCAAATATTGCTCCCAGGGGAAACATAGCGTTTGGTTCCTACGGGCCTCTGGTCAAAACATTTCTACCAGCCAAGCAACACATAACCTCACTGCCTGTGTATTCTGGTTCAAGACAGCTTATTTGATATTGTTGTCTCCTTATCACCGAAACAGCCAACAGGACAATGATTTACACCTGAATACCTTATACCTGTTTCCACTTCACAGCCTTCTTGTGCTTAGGAGCACTTGGCAGCATTCACCACTATGCTTGGGGGCATTTTTTGGGGAGGTGGGGGGTAACCAGGGATTGAATTTGGGGGCAATTGACCACTGAGCCACATCCCCAGCCCTATTTTGTATTTGATTTAGAGACAGGGTCTCACTGAGTTGCTTAGCACCTCGCTCTTGCTGAGGCTGGCTTTGAACTCGTGATCCTCCTGCCTCAGCCTTCCTAGCCATTGGATTATAGGCATGTGCCACCATGCCTGAAAGCTTAGGGGCAATTTTAAACAGCAACATCACCAACAAAAAGCTTATAATGCAAAAAACATGGTGCTAAGTATACTGCAAACAGCACACTTTCTTATTGTATGAGAACTGAAGCAAGAAGGCAGAGGGTAGCATGTTCCACTCCAGCAGGGAAGCACCTGTCTACATGGCTGTGAACTACCATGAAAGCTCCACAAATATTAATTTTGGGGTTGCAA
The DNA here is from genome assembly GCF_001458135.2 of Marmota marmota marmota. Classification (NCBI taxonomy): domain Eukaryota; kingdom Metazoa; phylum Chordata; class Mammalia; order Rodentia; family Sciuridae; genus Marmota; species Marmota marmota. The sequence continues at coordinate 6,493,817 of NW_026000021.1, forward strand.
ATAAATTTTAGTGAATAGATAAATTTGCTACCATAGGACCAACACAAAATGAGGATCTACTACATGTAACAAACACACATTTAACATCACTAGGCACAACTTACATGTTCTCTGAAACTTGAAGATATAATTCAAGTTAGTATAAATCCTATAAGAGTATTCAGAATCCCTAAAATACAAGGGTCATTGTACATCATTTTAAGAAGGGATGATCAATGAGGGCTGTGAGATCTGGTTTCATGGAAATGAAATGTGAGTTATACTTTAACAGAGATAAAATCTGAGTAGTTAGGCATAAGGTGGGAGTTTGGCCAATGAGAAAACTGAAAAGGTAACACCTGGTCAGGAGTGTTTTCCTCATTGATTCAGGAGGCAACCATTTTGATTATAGCGGAGAAAAGATTTTGAAAGAGTAGAATTGGAGAGTAAGGGACGATGAGGATTCCTGGAAATGAGACAGGAGATTTAGATGTCATTCATTAATTTATTTATTCATCTGACAAAGATTTACGGAGCACTGATTATTGGTCATTTGGTGATCTAGGTGTGAGAGATATGAAAGACAAAACAAAGTCCCTCCATTCCAGGAAAGTATACTCTAATGTTCGGAAACATGACAAACTCCAAACCATATATAAGTAACATAACTGTGACTAGTGATAAATGCTATGAAAAAAATAAAAGAGAATACTGTCTTGGGCAGTGGGAGGGTTATGGACAATGCTAGGTTTGGTGACATCAGATTAAGACTCTTTGAGCATGAGGCCTTTGGAGCTGAATGAGAACCACAGGAAGAGAGGGAAGCATTCCAACCATAGGAGCAGCAAAGCAAGTGCCCCAGGGAGGGCTGGGCTCACCTTGCTGGCAAGGGGAGGGTCTGTGTTGGGCAGCAGAATGATTACAAGAGGAGGATGCACAGTAATTAAGACTGGAAAGACTCCTGGGCCATGGAGGATCTTACAAAGCACGGAAAGGAGTTTGGATTTTATTTTCAGTGCAGAAAAGAAGAACTGGAGACTAAGCAGGGGAGAGGTAGGCTCTGATTGACACTTTAGAAATACCATCCTAACTGCTGCAATGGAGAATGACTGTGGAGGGACCCCCTGGGAGACCTTTATGTAGGAAGGAATAAAACCGAGGAATATTTGAAAGGTTTTGGTTCTGGATTAATTGAAAACAGTTCACATGGTAGATCTGAATCTGCCACGGATGATCAATATGCAGCTTTTACATTTCTGGACTTCGCTGGGCAAATCATTTGAACTTTTTAGGTCTCAGTTTCCCCCATTGTAAAGTGTCAGTGTGGACTAAATCTCCCTTTATTGTTAAGATTCTAAGCATTCACCCACTCAAGACAATTTTCAAAAAGGAAATATTCTCAGTACGCTCAATGGTAACAGAAATGACAAGAGAACAAAAAGAGGACCTCTATGTTTTGAAATAAGAAGGTGGTTAGGGGGGCCTTGAGAGATGTTTGACTGAAGGGTGACAATGGTATCCAAATTATTCATGATTAAGCAAAAAGTGAAAAGGGAGAAGAAAATTGTGGCAATTTTCTCGAAGGCTTATTTGAAAGTTTGGCAGGGAAGAGAAGATAATATAAAGAACTGTAGCTGAAGGGTATTTTAGAGGCAAACAGGAACCTTCTATAAGAGAGAGAAATGGAGCCATGAGAAGAAATAAACAGAATGGTGAGCACCAGAGATGGCAGCAAAGGCAGGATCATAGGATGAGATCTCCAAAGCCATGACAGCAGACAAGGAAGGAAAACTGGCAGAAGAATCAGGTTTTAAAAATGCAGTTCCTGCCAAATATCCCATACAACTCAACATCTCCATTATCATTTCTAAATTATTAGGTAGCATCCCGCATGGGTCTAGAGAAAATAAGGACTTGCCTGCAAGCAGTTTATTTGAGAAATGCGGTAAATGCTAGTAGAGAAGTAAAGAAGAGATTCACTAAAGGTAAGAGAGCATGTTACTAAGTGACTGAAGCCAAAACCCATGGGAAATTAAAGAAGGTGCAAACCACAGATCTCAGAATTATCCCATCCCAGGCAGGAGGAAGGTGGGTGCTTGTGCACTATCCTCTTGAAATCCAGTGATTGAGGCCAGCTCTTAGGATGCTCACTGCCAGCATTCTAGGCTGCTGTAGGCAGAAAGCTTTGTATATCTCTAACACAATCATGCCTTCTGACAAATACTGGGAGCTGGAAGCCAAGGGAGCAATCAGAATGGTTGCAGGAATGGCATAGGAACTGTGCATGAGATTAAAGACAGAGAGGAGGCTTCAGGCCTGCTCTGGTATGTCACCACCCAGGGCAGAAAGCCGTATCCTATCCACGTGCTACTTCAGACCTCAAAGTCTATTTCCTCTTCATAAGTTCTTTCTCTACTTGTCTCCTTAATTATTTACCAATGAGAGGATTAGAGTGTAATGTGAGAATGAGCAAGAGTGTCAAAAAAGAAAACTATAGATTGGAAGTAGAAGAAGAAAAGTGAAAAACAAGTATCAGGAAAGAGGTAAGAGAGAAAGATCTGAGAGAATCATGGCTATGCCCGAGTGGCAGACCACAACCTGCCAGTTTCAGGTAGCTGTTGAATTAATTTTCCATTCATAAAGCATGACAAGATTTGTAAAAATCAAGAGTCTTGTTTTATCTAAGTGTAAACTGCCTAAGCCAATCAGAGACAATATCAGGATTTTAAATTTCTTTGCCAATTTAATACCTGAGAGATACCTGGTGTGTGTGTGTGTGTGTGTGTGTGTGTGTGTGTGTGGAGAGAGAGAGAGAGAGAGAGAGAGAGAGAGAGAGAGAGAGAGAGAGAGAG
>NW_026000021.1:6496672-6513759 GCF_001458135.2 Marmota marmota marmota
GAGAGAGAGAGAGAGAGAGAGAGAGAGAGAGAGAGAGAGAGAGAAGGGAGCACACAACGCAGAAGTGAGAAACATATAGTTCTAAATAAAATAGATTCTTTTATGAACCTTCAAGAGAGGAACCAGAAAAATAAGGCAAGTCCATTTCTGAGGATGCCAAACTGTGAAGAGAATAAGTTGATTCCAGAGGTGACCTGTTTTCATTTTTATGGAGTTTAATCAGCAGTGAATTCTACAAAAGTGAGGCTGCCACACAGACAATTTTCACTCCCCACATATTTCATTCGTGGTTGAAACCATAAGCTTGTTTGCCTCAACAAATTCCAGCCAGTACTCAGGAAGCTAAAGATTTAGGAGCTCAGTTAGCACTGAAGGATTTAAATCAAATTTTGCCTTGTCGGTACATAAAGCAATCCTTAGGACTATAAGTTTCTCTAAGTGGTCACCAAGGTAATGATTCACCTTTGGGGGAGTGCTTGTCTTTTGTTCCCAAGCATTCAGCATCATCAGGCCTATGTAAAATAATATCAGTCAACACAAAGCTCTGGGTTGCTTCAGTTCCCCTCAGATGACAGTCCAGGGAGCTCCGTTGGTTCAAGAAGCATGCAGCAGAGCCCTTCACTGACAGACAGCTGCTGTCTCTTCCATAAGTCAGGGGGCTTTAAAAAATCATGAGGAAAGTGATCATAACACTGTTCCCTAAGATGTGTAAATGTGTCTTACTCACCTTGAGCTCACAAGCTTCCGCTGACCCAACACAGAGTAGGGCTCAATAAATCTTTCATGAGGTCACCGTACTTCAATTAATTTAGCCATTCAATACATATTTGCTGAGCAGATTCTATGTTCTAGGCCCTGGTGAAGATGCTAGGGACACAGGGTGTAAAAGCTCCCATGACCCCTGTTCTCATGGAACTTATGGTCTTGTGGAAGGTGATAGTTATTGAAAAAATGTCACAAGCACATGTAAAATAATACTACATTATGTGCCATGAGAAGTTTCTAGGGGCTTAAAGAAGCAGTTATAGAAGGATATAGAAAGGAGGTCAGGAAAGATTTTCTAAAGGCACAGGGGGAGTTGATCAAATCAGGTAATAACCTTGAGATGGAAAGGGGGAGGTCAAGCATTGGAAAAGGGGTAATACAACTGAGGCAACTAAGGAAGTTAGAAAGGTCATGTAGTAGGGGAGGAAGATGAGGCTTGATGGGTAGGTGGGGTCAGGCCATGTGCCAAGGAGTTTTAAGTAAATGGGAAGTTATTGATTAGGAAGTCACTATTTTTAAGTGTGGCGGAGGAGGTAGTGGTGGGGTTGGTATGGTCAGATTTGTGTTTGAAACAGCTCCCTGGTACAGTAGGAAAGATGGACTTGAGGAAAGTTAACATCGATGTGGGGAAAACTGGGTGCTACTGCAAGAGTCTAAGCAGGAGTCATCTGAACTATGATTAAAATGACAGTCTCACAAGGTGAAATGCCATAGTTTGTAAGTCATCCTGTAATTGTGATTCTTTAGTATGCAGCTCCTCTAACAATGACAAAAACATTTCCTCAGCTCGCTGTTTCTCAGAGTGGGCTGACAATCACTGGCATAAGACTCAGTGGAGGGAGGGTAAGGAGAAGAAAATCGCAGTTTGTTAAAATGCACGTTCCTTGGCACACTATGGTCGGAGTGAGTCACAATATCTGGGAGTGAGGCCAGGAGTTTTTAATTTTAGAGAACACCCCAGGTAATGCTCAGCCATACTAGAGTTTAAGAGCCTTTGCACAAAGATGCCCCAGAAGAGAACATAAATCACTTTCACTTAGATAAGCTTTTGAAGTTACACATTTGATTTAATTTCTATTATTAATTTGCAAAATGAACAGATAATTAATCATACAAACCAATGCCCATTGGAGAGTAAAAAGAGGGGTAGCTATTAATAATACACTGGGACAGAAGGTGTAATCCAAACAGACATATTTACCCATAGCTTGCTACCTGCTAAATTCTACTTTAGTTTTAGATGTCATATGTTGGCCGGTGTAACAGAAAAACTACTCTATGTTAGTGTGACGAGACAACCCTAGGGAAATTTCTATTTGAGTTCTGAGACTCTGTTATGCTATGATTGTTCCTTTTCGTGGAAGCAGATGACATTAATAGACTGCAACTATTTTCAGTGACTTCTAGAGCAAGCAATGCTGATTCTGAGAGGGAGGTTCTACATTACCAACTCGAGAGGTGTTATGATTAGATATGAGTTGTCCATCAAAATCTCTCATGTAGAACAATGCAAGAACTTCCACAGGTGAAAGGATTAGATTGTGAGACTTATAACTGAATCTCTGCATTAATTCACTAATGTGAATTAATTGCATCCAATTAATGGCAATTGCAGGAAGATAGGTTGTGGCTGGAGGAGGTAGGTCACTGGGGGTGTCCCTTTGATTTATATTTCGACACTGGTGAGCAAAGCTCTCTCTCTCTGCTTCCTTATTGCCTGTTCTGAGCTACTTTCCTCCACCACACACTTCTGCCATGATGTTTTTCCTCACTTTGTGCACAGAGCAATGAAATTGGACATGTATGGACTGAGACCTCTAAAACCATGAGCTCTGAATAAATTTTTTCTCCTCTAATTGTTCTTGTTAGGTCTTTTGGTCATAGTGACAAAGAAGCTAACTAAATCAGGAAGGAAACATATGTCTACTACTCCTTGTTTGAAAAGCCTTCCGAATTTATAAAAGATGTTTTCTTGCTCTCTTATGTGTTTTCATTTAATACGGAGAAATATGCCCATCAGTGTACCAAATGAGGCAGAAAAGTACCAAACTGGTTGCCACAGTGGGCTTATAGCTTGTCTCTCAGGAAAAGTAAAGAGAGAAATCTGAACACCCTCACCCTCACTCCCCTTTATTAGGTCTATGTGAGCCCAAGAATGTGGGAATAATTGAAGGCAGAGGGAAAAGTGGTGGATCACATTCAGACCAATATTGGTTTTCATTTGACAGAACAGAGAAATAGTAAATATTAGAAGTCCACCAAATGCCAACTCAATTTCATCTGAAAGTGTGTTCTCCTCCAGGGTTGGGATACATCCACATTTTTAGTAAATCTTAGATCAAGTAGAAACAAGAAGTCTGCATTCCTTATTAGCTCTGCCACTAGCTAATAATAAGTTAGTTATCACATAACTTTTCTGGTCTTCAAACTCTCCACTTATAAAATGCAGGAACACAGGATAACTCAAAGGTCTTCTCTGGATTTAAACCTCTCTGATTTCAGTTATCTGTAAAAACTCATCTTGGGAGAACAGATACTTAAAGAGCTGCTGAAGATTGTGTATTTTAAATATATAATATCATTTAGATTAGATATGCCTAGAAGATTCTCTGCATGATAAAATTTTGTACTTTTTTTCCCAGAAGTGAACTTCTCTCTCTTTAAAGAAACATTTTTTTCCTGTGTACTTTTCTTGGACCCTAATATAAAAATCACTTAGCCCAACCTTTGCAGTTAGCATACCCCATCTTCTGCCTGTATAAATGAACAGTCTGGGGAGAAACATTCAGTGAGAGTTCAGTGGAAGATAAAACTAATGCTCTCAAGAAATCATCCTCAACATGAGCCCTCTGTGGGACAATTTGCTTCTGAGAGGAATAATTCCAAGTATGCCTTAGCAGCAAGGCTTTAGAAAAATAAAGCAAATTCAATTCAGCTTTTTATTTTTTATTATTTCTTTAAATGTAGATGGTGGACACAAAACCTATGCATGTTTTCTGACAGCAATAATAGTTATCCTCTGTTCTAACCCATTCATTATTTTTCTGATAGTGACCATCCTTATCTCTTAGCACTGTGGCAGAATAACACCAAAATACCCTCAAGTACTTGTAATTTTTTAACTTGAAATTGGAAAAACAAAATTATGGGGATCTGAAAAAACATCTACTATTATGTATAATTGTAATGCACTGATAAAATATGGAAAAATAAATATAAAATTAAAAACAAATAACATTAAAGAAAGAACATCCAACTTTAGGATTAGTCAGTTGTAGAAATCAGAACTGTATTTTTTTTTCATTTTGAATACCCAACCATGTGTTAAATCCACTTAATACTTCATAGTAAAAAATATGAAAAGATATAATTTAGGACCAATCACATAAGACAGAGATTGGGGTGGTGTTAGCATGAAATGTTCTTTCTGGAACACAAAAGATAATAAATGGCATCTAATATTTGTATAACATGTCAGAGTTAAGCCAAGTGAACTCAAATGTACAATTTTATATACTCTCAGCTACAAGATGTAGGGCAAATATTCTGGATCTCCTTTACACACAAGGAAATAGGTTTGATAGGATATTAGGGTACCTGTTTAATAATAAGTGTCAGAGCCAGAATTTAATTACAGTTCTGATTTCAAATGTCATGCTCTTTCCACAGACTCAGTGACCTCTCTTGGACTTTCCTACGCATGTGCAGAACTATCCTCAATGGTAATTCCATCTGAGATTCTATAATCTTTATCCAGCTATGAACCATGGTTCTGCCAGGTAGCATCTCTCCTAGGTTCCCAGGCTTTTTCTCTACAGAGTTGGTGATTTTATAAGAAATACCATGTCTGGACTCTACTGATGACTATCAGTAGACCAACATTGGTTTTATTTGACAGAACAGAGAAATAGTAAATATTAGAAGTCCACCAAATGCCAACTCAATTTCAAATGAAAGTGTGTTCTCCTCCAGGGTTGGGAATACATCCACATTTTTAGTAAATCTTAGATCAAGTAGAAACAAGAAGTCTGCATTCCTTATTAGCTCTGCCACTAACCAGCTGTGTGATTTTAAAAAACCACTACCATTTCCATAGTAAATGATAAACCAATTAGTTCAAAACAAACACACCATAGTGCAAGGTAAATGGAGATGTAGAGAGGCCAGCCGAAGGCTGACAGCTACTCCAGTGTGCCCTGGTGCCTTCAGCTTCTGTGATTTATTTACTCATTTGTTTTCTGGTGGTGGGGAGGGTGCACAGAATATATTGTCAATTTAGATAGCACTTCAGCAAATACCATAACAACATTCCCATTCCTAGGGATCACTAGCAGCTTTTGTTCAGCACTAGCATACTAAATTTTAAACGGGGAAAAATAGTGTCAGATAAATCACAGGATTTTAAAAGAACATCCCAATTTGTTCATAGTTTAACATTACTTCTGTCAGGCAAAACATATAAAACTCTTCTTTTTCATCCCTGGATTTGACTTACAAAGTGAACTAAGCACACAGTAAAATCTCCAAGATTAAATGTGTATGATGGATAAGAGAACAAAGTGTTTTCTTTATGTCTCTGATATGAACCCACAACCACTGGCATATCAATTCACATCTACTCCACATTACTCTTCACTCAAAACACTCCTCAATATTGCCAACTGTCTTCCATATTGAACAGATCCATGCAGTTACACTAATAAATTTTCAGATGATGCTTTTATTGCCTGCTCCATCTATCAGTAACATTTATTTCCTTAAAAAAAAAAGGTTCAATTCTAAAGGTATTTTACATAAACGGAAACTCTGCTGGGAAATAGAATGATATGGAAAAGTCAGCCATCATTTTCATTAAAGGTATGCTTCAGGTGTCTGAATTCTATGATTAGCAAAAGAAATTAGGACCTTGGAATTCATAGATAGCTGTCTGAGTATAAGTAAGAATGCCATGCAGATGAGGAATTGCAAATAGATGGCTTAATGGCTACACCTAAATGCTTGGGGGTCAGTAAAAAAAACAAAGCAAAACAAAATAAGAACTCATAATTCAATGTCAAATTTTGCAATTCAAATTCAGTCACTCCCCGACCCAATTATTGTCACAGGGTAGGGAAACCAGAGCTTCCAGATGGAAGTGGAGCTCGGGGAGCAATGGCCATCCCAGAATGAACTGCCAATACAGTCATTGACTTGTTAATAGTAGGTGAGCTGGCTAAGTGACTGCCATCTTTTGTACACACCAAGGGAACCCATATGTCTGAGAATCCTGGGCAGAATTTAATTTAAAATAAATTTAAACATTAAAATTTTCTATCCATTTGGTTCCAAATAGATGAGCCTGGAGGACATTATATTAAATAAAACAAGCCAGTCACAGAAGGATAAATACCACATGATCTCACTTATATGTGGAATCTAAAAAAGATGAAATCATAGGATCAGAGTCAGATGGTAGAATGGTGGTTCTCTGGGCTGGTAGGGAGCAAAGTATGGGTGTTGGGAAGACACCGGTCAACAAATACATTTCAGTGAAATAGTTAGAATGAGTTCAAGAGATCTTTTGTACAACATGGTGACTGTAATTAATACAATTGTATTATATACTTGAAGATGGCTCAGATGTAATTTTAAGTATTTTCACCACAGGAAAAAACAAAAATAAACATGTGAGGACATACATGTTAATTAGCTCAATTTAGCGATTATGCAATGTATACATATACCAAAATGTCATGTTGTATACTATAAATATTAAAAAATTATCAATTAAACATCTTAAAAAGTAAATAAGATTCTATCTCACTGCCCCCATGAATACACATTGTCAGATAACTAACGTGTCCAAATTTTTGTTTCAGAAAACATGGTCAATACAATATCTTTTGTGCATGTGCAGCAATTGCTGGCAAAGAAATATTTATATATCTTCTGAGTTTGTTAAAATTAACTTACTGGGAGGTGACTTCCTCTACTAAGAATTATTTAAGAACTTGAATACAATAGTAAATATTCTAATAATACAGACAGATGGTCCTCAACTTAGAATTAATGAGTGATTTTTTTGGCTTCTCAATGGAGCAAAAGTAATAAGCACCTAATAGAAAATATACTTCAAATTTTAATATTTTCTTGAGCTAGTGATATGTGGCAGGACTCTGTCTTGTGACTTTGGGCAACAGGATGGTGACAGAGAAAACAGCTGATATGGTACAGTGTACTGTGTCATTAGTATTTTGAGGATACAGCTATTCAATGAATTACATGATACGGTCATGTAATTTATTACAAAACATGCTTCATGTTAGTTGTTCTTGCCCAACTGTAGGTGGGATCTGAGCACATTTAAGGCAGGCAAAGCTAACTTGTAATGTTTAGTAAGTTAGGTGTATTAAATACAATTTAATCTTAAAATATTATTTATTTATTTAGTAGTTATAGGTGGATACAATGTTTTTATTTTACTTCATGTGGTGCTGAAGTTCAAACCCAGTGCCTCACACATGCTAGGCAAATGCTTTACCTCTGAGCCACAATCCCAGCCCTTAAACTATTTTCAATCCACAATTGGTTTATAGGGACATAAACTCATCATAAACATCATAAATTAAGGAATATCATTAATAACAAATAGTTGATAAGGAGAAAAAAACAGTCAAATACTAAAAAAACAGTAAACCGATACTACAGGCAATTTACCAGTCACAATTATAATCTAAGAATTTCAAGAGCAGGATTAATGTTTTTGATATCACACCCTTATCATCACACTTTGTACAACACAGAGGCATTCAATAAAACTCCAATGTTGATTAATATGCTGATGTTGATTGAGCAATCATGCCACCTGCCTTTACCTCTGATAACACAGTAAGTGTAATACTCAACCACTTAAATATTCCTAAATGTTTTCACCAGACTTTTTTGGTAAACAAGTAGTTGACCAACATAGACATAAAGCAAAAGACCAATTGAACATTTGCACAAAAGACAAAAACAGTATTAAATTGATTTCCTCTCTGAGCCTGAGATTTTGCATGCTTATCCTTTAACTGATATCCCCTACCACAGTCATCTCACAAAGCAGTGTAACAACTTCTAAGCCATGAAGTTACGTATCCTAAGCTACCCTAGAAATTTCTGGAGACTCAGAGGCCCACTCCCAATCAAGGTACTCTATTCCTCCCACCTTCCTCCTTCCAGGGGTTACTGAAAAGAACAGCTCTAATGAGATACATCAGTTGTATTTTTTTGAAAGTCAGAGATGAATTATCTAGTTAATTATCTTGGGACTTATGTCAGAAAGGAAAGAAGCCTTGCCCATTTGCTCCTAAATGGGACTTAACGTCAAGAATATTACATTTCTTCTAGTACAATTTACATGACACCTGCTCTCCAGTCAGGCAAAACTCTGGGAAGAGAGTAGGATTCGCTGTTAGAGGAATTTTACTGAAGAAAATTTTGCTAGTGATATTGTCCTGGTGTGCTTTTTGACGTTAAAACTATTATTTTTATCCTGAACCCCTGGAAATTGCAGGAAACTATCATGTGAAGCACTTCTTTGTCATAGAGTGGGATGCACATCCTGACAAGCCACTCACAGTCCCAGTGGGAGTAAAGATGCAAACAGCTGCTTGGTGAAGACAGCCATAAACCTGCCAGATGATTCATCCTAGTAAGAGAGCGAAGGAAATTTAGACAAATTATCAGGAACTAAGTATGATCCTAAAAAAAAATAAATTACAGAAGTCAGAATATGTACATGAAACATTAATATGAAAGTGTATCTGAAACTTGGGTAACTGATTTCTTCTTCAGGCAAAATCTCTATGCATTTAAACAATGAAGAATGGAGCAAGTTGTGATTCCCAGGACAAATGGTTCTCCCAGAAGAATTCTTCCAACATACTTTATTATGGTTTCAATATTAGGTATCCCCCCAAATGTTCATGTATGAGACAATGTAAGAAAAGTTTAGAAGTGAAATGATTGGGTTATGAAGGCTTTAACCTAATAAGTGTGTTAATCCCTTGTAGGGATTAAGGAGTTGTGACTGTGGGCAGGGAGGGTGTGGCTGGAGGAGGTGCATCTCTGGGGGAGTGCCTTTGGGGAATATATTTTATGAGATAAGCTTAGACTCTCTACCTCCTAATGTGATGTCCTGAGGTCCTTTCCTTTGTCAGACTCTTCTGCCATGATGTTCTGCCTCACCTGAGGTCCAGAGGAATGGAGCCACTGTCTATGGACTGAGACCTCTGAGACCATAAGCTGCAAAATAAGCTGTTCTTCCTCTAAAATTGCTATTTTAAGGTCTTTTGGTTGCAGCAATGAAAAAGTTGACTAAAACAGTCTCCTAGATTTCACTAATGGTCATTTGAGTGCCACGCAACTAGATACGCCTTTTGTTGCAACAGGGAATAGGCTGGTATAAAACTATAATGTGCTAGATCCCAGATCCAGGTCTACCATTCATGGGAAGTGTGACTCTGGTAAAGCTATTTAGTAATCTGGGACATCATTTCTTCACAGGTGAAATGTATTGGTTATAGACTGGAGATAACTTGCCAGTCAACATCAATTAACTTGACATCAATTCAACTGTCTTACTATCTACTCCCTCTGAGCACTTAAGACTTGCTGATCATCCTGTTCATTCCTTCAACTTTTTCCTCAGAAAACCACAGGCAGATGCTAGCCACCTTGCGCACATCAAGGTGACAATAAATAGTTGGTAAACATGACTTGTGGTCTTGGCTACCACAGGAAACATGAGATTATTCAAGGCCTTCGAAATCGTCCTGCTCTCCAAGATAAAAGGATGATTACCTGCCAACAATAACCCTGAACCATTCTGGCTCTAACTTCTGCTATACAGGAAAAATGCTGTTCAGTTTTCATAGTCTTTCTTTCCCTCCATCAAACTCAGAAGGCTTTGTGTGCCAAAGACTAGTCCAGACATGGATAGAAGAATCAAAAGCAATTATAGCTCAGGCTGCTCTGGAAACTAAGCTCTATGTAGAAGGCTTTGAACTTCTTGGCATGAGAGGAGTTGGCTGTGGGCATCAGTGCTGGGACCTGGCTGCCCATGGTTTCTGCCAAGCTTACATTGTATTTTCACAGCCTCTTGGAATGTCAAGGAAAAAGTCTTAGTTTGGTAAGACTTGGTAATCATTTGAATTCTGAAAAAGATAATAGGTCTCAAGCCCAGTTAACCCTAAAGCAAATTTAGAATCCTCCTCCCACCCTCCTTTTTAAAAAATAAGTCCACAATTTCTTCCTACTATTGCAAATAAAATGACTTTCCATTTCTAGTAGGACCTCCTAACAGTAGGTTTTTTCTCCAACACTTTTGCTTTCTCATGTGTCTCCACTGGGTCTCGCCTAATCTGTCTGGGATGTCTGAACTAGGCCCAACCCATGCTCCATTTTCTTGAGTGTTTCCTGAACTATTTGTCCCATGTTCACCACATTCTTAGCAATAGTTGTACATAGCTGAGAGTGAAATCACAGAGCTCTGAGAGGTTAATTAACTCCTCCAAACATCAGAGGCTCAGCAGGATGTGAACCCAGGCTGTTGGTCTTTGAAGGCTTTAAGCTTACCCACAATTCTCTTCTTCCGCTCATCAGAATATCCCTATGATCCATAATAATCCTCTTCTGTCTCTTCCTAAAGTACCCACAGTACTCTGCTATCTCTCAGATTACCCATAATCCTCTGCCATCTCTCATCAGTATATCCACAACACCAAAGAACCTTCCCTTATATCTGAATTCCATTGTCTTTCAACTACCAACTTTGCAACTACCTTTTCTAGGTGAGATATAAATAAGATCCAGTCATGGAAAAATTTAGTATAGTGAGCAAAAAAAAAATACTGCTGAATTGAATGCCCTGATGTGCACTGGTTCTCATCCCAGGCTTTCTATTAGAACTGGCCAGTGGAGGTTCTGAAAATCCTCCCACCTAGTTCACACCCTGTACCAATTAAATCAGAATACCTGGGGTGTGACCAGTATATCAGCAATATGTAAAACTCCCCAGATGAATCCCAAAGTTGAGCTCTACTCTTATAGAACATAATTCATGCCAATCCTATAGGACTATGGACTTGGACTCAAAAGATTAAGTCCTAGCCAGGCATGCTGACACATATCTATAATCCCAGTCACTCAGGGGGCTGTGCAGGAGGATCACAAATTTGAGGCCAGACTGGGCAATTTAATGAGACCTGGTCTCAAAATAAAATAAAAAGGGTAGGACATAGCTCGGTTGTAGCAGGAATGTGTAAGGCTCTGGGTTCAATATCCCCAGTATAAAAATAAATAAATAAAAGCTTAAGTGTACTACAGCCATATTCATTTCACCTGTGAGGTGAACTTAAACTTCCTGCCCTTACTATTTTAAAAGATGAAGGTGAGGATCAAATGAGATGATGCTGTGAAAGTCCTTGTAAACTGTAAAATACATATTAATTATTCTTGTGCCAGTTTTCACTACTGATCCCCCTGAGGTAATGTTCAAATGTTTAGAAGAAAAGAAGTAATAAAAATGAATAAAGAAGAAAAATACAATAACAGTATGGTTAGAACAATTAAATATAGTGACTCCAGAGAATTATAACCACATTTATATCTTAAGGATATGTTTACGAATTATTTTGTAAATGCAATAAAAAAGACTGTAGATTACTTGAAATGAAATTATTTTCAGATCATCACTTTTAATTAAAGCAGAAGCTTACCAATTCAGACTAAGGGATAAGCTTTGCCTTAATGAGGAGGAATGGGTTTATTATGCTAATTTATGAATTTAGTATAGAACAAAAATTTATTAGGGTGAAAGGAACAAATGGAATATATTTGGAAAACCATATATTTTGATCTATTTATAAAACAATGGAATCAACCTGAATGAGATCCTTGACTGTTCATTTAACAGAATATAAGCCATTATTAAGACTTAATTCAAGAGGCTTATTCCAAAAGTCCTTTTGAACTTGGTTCGACACTCAGTGCACCCCACAGAAGGAATATAGTAAATGGCACTGAGATAGCAGATCAGGTCTTCCACCTTTGTTTAGATAGTACAAGCCTCAGGACTGGATCATGAGAGTATGAGAGAAACAGAACAAAGAGGAACAGCAATTTTGTATGCATATGGCCCTCGGTAAACCATTCAAATGATGGTTATAATTTGCATTTTCTGATTTTGTTCTCACTTCTGAAAACCTATGCTAATTCCTAATAGCTCACCCAGGGGTGAAGTCTCTCCCAGAATTAATCAACATGGAAGATTTCAAGCTCCTAAATTACTTTAGGAAAATTATTCTCCTCCCTTTCTCCCCTCAGAAAATCATGTCCTAAATTCCCACTTTCTGAGATGAGTAGATGGAGAAAAACCTTCAGATTAAACTATTCCACACTTATGTATAAATTGCCCTCTCTAAAATATTTGTTATAGTGTTTCCTTGGAATGGTGCCTAAATGAATGGATTTCAGAGAAATATGTCTAAGTGGGAAAATGCAGGTAAACAGGCTGTGGGGAAGACAGGAGAGGACAGCACCAAACAGACCAGTCCTGCCTAGGAATCTGACCCCAGCTTAGTCACTTCTGAGGGTGTATATTTCTCATAGTTTCATCACTTCCTCCAATTCTGAAGCTTCAAATTAAAAAAAAAAAAAAGCTACTGTGTGGCTGTATCCAGAGGTAAAGCAAGATGGGAAAAGGGAAGAGGAAGAATTTGTCCATGTGAAAGGAAAAAAAAAAAAAAAAACCCAGATCAGCAGATAGGGCTAGCTGAATAGCAATGATGATAGCCACTGCTTACTGAAGGCTTTAAATGTGCTGTGCATGTTTTCATGCATTCTCTCTCATTATGACATGAAATCATGCCTGAGGAAGCCCTTGGAAAATGATCACCTTTTCCTTTTTCCTCATTGTACCCATTATAGAGGAGAAGAACATGCATTCTTTTAAAATGCTCTACTACTTCTCTTTGATCAGATTGTGTTTTCCCCTGTATAAATCTATATTAGCTCTTACATAGGGAAAAGAAGACATACTGAGCACTGCTTGTATCTATATTTGAATGAATGGCTGACCAACTGATCTGGGGTGAGGGGATGCAAGCTCCATAGACTTCTCTGTATCTCCATACTTTCAGGGCCGGTTGTGACCAAACCCTTCACTTGGGGATGGTGGCTCAGCTGGCAAATGTATTAAATGCTTTAGGATTAAGTAAACATTCCCTTCCAAGCAAAAGCAAAATTATTAATGGAAGAAGAAACAATCATTGAATTTCCATTAACCAGCTAAATTCCCTTATACCCTCTAAGTCAAACCTCCTTATAAATTTTCTCCTTGGACCCTCCTCATAGAGATGAGCTAGGGAGAAAATATCTTCAAGGTCATGAAGTTGGATGATGCACAATCATAGACACATATTCAAATAACCTGGGGAAATTTTCAAACATGTCAAGAGCCAGGTTCAGGTGCTAGAGACACTGTGGATTTGCTCTGTGTTGGAGACAAGGTAGGTGAAAAATCCTATCCCAGCCCAAACCCTTCTGTTATGTTTGGGTCCTGGAAAGATATTTTCCAGGACCCAAACATAACAGATGACCATCTTCTATAAGCTGCAAAACCTGTGGTGCTCTACCTCCTCTGGGTTTGGTGGGACCAATTAACACCCCAAACTTGCAATGTCTTCAATGCAGACTTCAGACAAGGAAGGTTAGACCACTTTCCTCTCTCCCTACACCTGACCATTTCTCTTCATTGCCACCTGTGCTCACTGTGCAGACAAAATCAATAAGGATCATATAGCTGAGAGGCTACTGTGTGGAAGAGATCTCAGTAATGAAATCATTGTGTGTGTGTGTTTTTTTTTCCTTCAGAAGACACTTTCTACTTCCCTTTGAACTATTTCCTCATCTTTAAAAAGTACACATTCTCCCAGACTGTTTCATAACCATTTCCTAAAGCATTAATAAGCCAAGTCCTAAAAAAAGAAAATTCTTTTTAAGAGTCAAAATGTTTTATCCTCTAGTGAGTTAAGAAAGTAAAGTCAAAGTTCAAGATTGATACCGTGACTTTTCTCTGTTCAAATTCATTCTTTTCATGAAAGAAATAAATAACTGATATGACTGTTTAATAATCAGAAGTGTCCAAGGTATTTACCTAAGTCACACACTTTCTGAAGGTCAATATCTTTTGAATCCTGCCTGCAGAACCTTCTGACCTGAAATGCATACTGTGTATTCAAAATAAGGTTTGGTCTTCTGCAGAGAGGAACCAGGAAAATAGAGTGTCCATGGAGCGATAACATTTAAGAAGAGAAGCTGCTTTTCCAGGGATCATTGTACTCATAGGTTATAGTGCTTTTAACAGAGAGATTGTATTCTACTTTTATTTGCCAAAAATTCTGTACCAGGTCAAACTACCTAAAAGGTAAAGTATTCATAGCTGAACACAGAATTTAGGCAGAAAATTGCAAATAAAAAATAGAGTTTGAATCTATTAAACCAGGGATGCTAAGCTCTTGAGAACCTTATTGGTAATTATGTAAACTCTCCGTGATATTATTTAAAACTCCTCTATTCCTTTAAAAGTATTTAGTATGACTTTGGAATTATGAGGCAAATATTCTCTTTGGTTAGTGTGCCAACAAGTAGGTGCTCCCACATGAGACTGTTTTTGAAAAGTTCTAAAATACTCTAGAATGTGAAAACATAAAAGTCATCTTGTAGAATAATTACAAAAAGAAAAGGAATGAAAAGCAATACTTTTGGATGCCCTGAATCTAAGCATGTACTTTGGCTTTGCAAAATCCTACCCTGTTTACCTGAATGTATTATATGAACAGAAGATATTACTTAAAATAAAACACACTGGAATAAAGAAAAATGCTTCCTTAGGAATGGTTTCAATCCTTTAAAACCAACAAACAATAAAAATACTCCCTTTACCACCATAATCCATTTCAGCAGCTATTCAAAGTTCACAGCAATTTAAAGGAAAGAAGTCCAAATTTCTTCAGGCAGAATCAAAAACACTTGAGACTTCCTGGGATTACAGGCCACAAAAATAAACAAAAGTACTCAATAAAAATATTCCATATCCCCATTGTGTAATGTAATTTTAGAATAACTGTGCCAACACTCAGCCACTCTATCAACAAACAGAACTTTAGATCATTCTTCCATCTGGTATGCACATACTCACTCCATTTACTGTCGATCTGTGTCTTTGCATTTGTTTGCTATATTTTGTTTGGGTTTAAAAAAAAAAACGAGGAAAGAAAAGAGAGCAAACACTTTCTAAATAACTTATATGAATTACAGTCAACTTCTTTAAGCAGTTCACTTCTCTTGGCTAATTAACTGTCAGTGCACTTGGGCTCTGAACTTCACTTCAATTTCATTTCCTCCTTTGCAAGATGAAGGGGA
This sequence comes from Marmota marmota marmota, assembly GCF_001458135.2. Taxonomy (NCBI): domain Eukaryota; kingdom Metazoa; phylum Chordata; class Mammalia; order Rodentia; family Sciuridae; genus Marmota; species Marmota marmota. The sequence goes on from NW_026000021.1 coordinate 6,511,883, forward strand.
AGGCAATGGTGGAAAGAATGAGTGCTGAAGTGCCTCACTGATTCTCAGAACAGATCTATGGAGCAGAGGACTCAAAATGATCCATCAAAGTTGTAAACAACAAAACCAAGCAGAATTCCAACCCTCATCATTTCAACTCAGCAGATTTAAGAAGTGCCCAATTAGCTGATTCTGTTAGAAGTCCCTCAGGTGATTCTGAGATTCAGCCAGGGCTAGGAAGAACTAGAAATCAGACAGGAACTTTCTGGCTACTGAAAATCACAAAACACTTCAGTTTCTTTTTGTGTTTATGCGTGTTCATAGAAAAAAAAAAAACAACCATAATTATGTTAGAAGTTAGGGCTTTCCTAGAAAAGGTATTGTTTGTAGTTGAGTGTTTAATTATATAATTTGTCAACCTTCTCATTCTGTTGCATTTTTGGACTTGCTTGAAGTATACTTAAATCATTACAGGGAAAGAAGGAAGTGAAGCATAAAGTAAAAACAAAATCCCCACAACCTCAGATAAGAGTAACAATTTGTGAAAAATTAACATCTTTCCTAGGCTGGTCTTGGAAAACCATTAATGAGGAAGGTCCCAGACCATGTTGTGTGCTGGGTTCCCTAAGAGGAAACAAATATGTACATATTTGATGACTGACAGGTTTTAGGATAAGTAGAAAAGGTCTGTTTATGAATGCTTACTCATATCTGATGATTCTTCCAAAGAACTATTTAAGGAAAGAGTAACTCTGATGTTTATTTACATCACTTCAAATAGAAGTAACTTGGTAAAATACTATATTGCTTTAGATACAGACAGAGGGATCAATGACTGAGCCTAGATCATCTTTGGAAACACTCAGAAAACAAAGTTCAGGACTTTCCAAGATGGTAAAGAGGTGAAGACAAACTTGGACAACACTGTAATTCTGCTGATCAGTTATGTCTATTTCTCTGTGCATTTCACTGTGAAAATCACTCACCGCGTATCTTGACAAAATTTCTGCACTACAATTTTTTAAAATATTTTTTGGTTGTAGTTGGACACAATACCTTTATTTTATTTATTTATTTTTATGTGGTGCTGAGGGTAGAACCCATTGTCTCACACATGCTAGGCAAGCACTCTACCGCTGAGCTACAACCCCAGCCCCTCTGCACTACATTTTTTAATAGCAGCCTATTCTGCCAATTAAAAGGGTACAGAAGAGCTCAAGTGACATAACCCTGGTAATGTGTAACTTTGGACAAGTAATTTAGCCTTTCTGTGTAACTCAGTTTCCTTTCTTTGTAAAAAATAAGGAAAACTCTCTATGGTTATTTCCTTCTTAAAAGAGTACAGTGCTTACTTTAACTCTTTTTTATTGATGACAATAGGCATTTAGAATTTGTGCTCCATAGTTTAGTTTAAAATCTCTTCTTTTAAAAATACAAAAAAACAAGTAACCAGAGAATTTAAGTGACTGTATGAATTCAGAAGTCTTATTAATGGCAAAAGCTGTTTGCACATGTGGGACTTTTTCCTCCACTTGTTATTTCTACTTACATGTATTTTTTTTCCTTAAATGAGTTAGCTAATGTGATTCAATTCATCTTCCATAAATAAAAGTAGAAACAAGTGTAAGTACATCAGCTACGATGAAGAACCACAAAAGGTAGCTATACAGAGACACAAAGGGCCTATACTGGGGGAACCCCCTCTTTTTTTTTTTTTAATTGTGGGTTGTTCAAAACATTACAAATTTCTTGACATATCATATTCCACACTTTGATTCAAGTGGGTTATGAACTCCCACCTTCACCCCATACACAGATTGCAGAATCACATCAGTTACACATCCATTGATTTACATATTGCCATACTAGTGTCTGTTGTGCTCCGCTGCCTTTCCCAT
>NW_026000021.1:6514434-6547824 GCF_001458135.2 Marmota marmota marmota
TGGTTATTCACATCTCACATATCCGGGCTGTGTGTATACATGAGGACAGATGAAACTGGAAGAATGACATCTCCCTCCAATCAGCTGCTCTATTTCACTGATTTTTAACTACCCTCTCTCATGTCTAATTGTGATTTTTTTCCTAACATAAATTTCCTTAATTCAATAAAATGGTGATATGTGTGGTAAGAATGTATGACACATAAGAAACCCTAAAACACCTAGAGAGAATGAGCTGAAAAACCAAACAGAGCAGAAGGGAATGATTCTAACTCGGACTCTTCTAAAGACAATCTTTCCAGGTCTTATATTTTCCTCTAATGAGACAAGTGTGTCCTAAGTGTGCATGGCACCTGCCCTAAATATAATGATAATGTCTCTTACTCAGACAGCTGTCTCTCCCACAGGGAAAATGAGACTCAACATTTTTGTGGATTATTAACATCTCAGTTTACTTTTACTTACTTTTTTTCTTACTTTACTTTGTTTTTCTATTTTTCAATTTTGAAATAGTGACTTCGTGACCTGGGATTTTAAACTGTGTCCACTTTTTATCCTGCTGCCATAAAAATATTCCACAGATATTGTTCAAGCTAATTCTCTATATCTCCTCTAGGAGAATTTGTGACTTATTTCTAGTTCTAGCACTTAGCATCTGCCAGAGTTCAAACAGACCTCTACGAGCCTTGTCCTAAGATGAGCATGACAATATCTATTTTAGAGGCTGCTGGAGCAAACAAAGGAGATCTATTTTGTATCAGTGTTTTGCAAACTATAGCATCAAATATATGTGACCTGACAGATAGACTCTATCCTAAAGCACCAGGGACATAAAATGGTTTGAGAAATGAAGACCATGGGACTCATGACGAAGCTCATGACTCTCATGTCCATTTTAAGAGACAACCCAAAAGGAAAACTGGTTATTAAAAATGAGTCCAAGGCAGGTGGTGGAGTCTCCAGGGAGAACAGTACAGTAGGCCCAATGGCGCATGCTCCTTGCACAGAAGCTGTGCAAGCTTCTATTCTGGCTTCTCTCACACCATTAAAGGTATGTGATTATTTTCTCCCTTTCCTGACCTGCAGTAACATATAAATTGAGCCTAAGTCAGGCATCTTTGAATCTCCAGAATTTAGCTTCATGTCTGCTGGGCATTGTTAGGCTAGTGAGCATGACCAAGTGTGGCAAAAGGAAAAATGCCCTCCTCCCCAAAGATGTTCATCTCAATTCCTAAAACCTGATAAAATGGGACCTTACATGGCCAAAGGCTCTGCAGATTTGTTTGGATCTCAGTACTAGGGACTGAACCCAAGGTCTCAAACATGCTGAGCAGATATCTACCAATGAGCTGCATATCCAACCCTTCGTTTCAGAATCTAGAGTTTTAGATTCTTCTGCCTCAAACTCCTGAGCAGATGGGATTCAAGAATCTTGAGATAAGGAACTTGGATTACCCAATTGAGCTCACTGTAGTTATAGGATCCTTAGACAAGGGAAGCAAAATTGGGAAAATAAAATGTGATGACAAAGCAGAGACAAGTGATTTGCTTTGAAGATAGAATCCAAGGAATGGTAGATTTTGTGAAGGGCACAAAATGATTCTCCTCTGAAAGCCTCCAGAAAGAATGTAGCCCTGCCAACAACACCTTGCTTGAAGATTTTTGATTTCCAGAATTAAAAGGGAACAAATCCGTGTTAAGTCAGTAAGTTTGTTATAGCAGCTAGAAGAAACAAACGTAATTCCATAAGAAGATAAATGAATAACTATCATTTGAATGAGAGACCAAGTGAATGAATGGGTGATGGAGGGATGAAGGGGTTATAAGTAGAAAGCAGGCAGGCCCAGTTCAGGTCCCATTTTGAATAATCACCATGGGGTAATTTGGGTCCTATCATTTAATTTCTCTAGAATTTCTCAGTGTAGGAGCTGTGGAGTCAGATTGAGCAGGGTTCACATTCTTTCTATGCTACTTCCTAGATGTGCACCCTCAGGCAAGTGCCCACTGCTTCTTGAGCCACATGTCCATACCTGTAAAATGAGAATAGGGTCAGGCTCTCCCACCGAAAATTGTGGGGACTGATTGAACAAAAGTGGAGTAACTTTTGATCAGGCTCCGAATGAGGCAATCTGGAAATCAAGGCCACAAAATATTTACTACCACTTCATGCATAAAACTTGAAATCATGCAAATTCTCCAAATTAAAATAAAAGTCAAGAACCGCACAATGGCAAGGTTGGTAAACTATAAATCCCTGATTGCAACATGATGGGAATGCTTTGATTGCTGAACAGAAACACCCACCATCTTTAAGAGAATTCATGTTGAATGACACAAGACATAAATTATCAAAGAACACATGAGATCTTCAGGAACATACTCCTTGAACAAAACACAGCCTCCTTTCATGCATACAAATCATGGGCCCACACACAGATAACTATTACTCTGCTATTATGATAATAGTTTAATGAATTTAAGAGATGAAGGGGACCTCCCTGGGACTCAGTGCTGCCCAGCCACCTTTTCCCTTCTCTTTGTGCTCATTTCCTAAATTCCAAGAGCACAAGGTTGTGCCTCACATGTCTTACAAATTCAAAAAATATTTGTTGAATGTACAAATGACCTCTACAGGTCATGTAACCCATGTCCCTCTCCCACTTTACAGACAAGGAACCAATAACCAATTAGAACAATGACTGCAACATTCCCTTTGTGTAGCATTCAATAACTTGTCTTCTCTCTAGAGGGAAGAGCTCATTTCCCCAAACCAACAGACTGAATTTTGGAGAGGGAATATTTTCAAAACACAGTTTTATTAGTGTATCTATTTTCAAACTAGTTTCCAGTTTCACAAAGTGAATTCTGATAATGATAAGAGTCTCCAATACACACTTGGTTAATAATGGGAAGAGAGATTGGGGAGGCAATAACCTAAAGGAAATAAGAATCTGGATAAGAAATGCACAGTGAGAAAATTAAAAATAAAGCCTAAGTGAAATGTGGTATTGTTTAGTTTTAATGGAGCCTGGTGTTACCTGTGAGGGGAGAAAATGACCTGTTTCAGATTCATGATTCCTTTAGGTTGAACAGAACTAGTCAATGTTCAGTCAAGTCCCACATTTTTTCCTGTATCTCACCATTCTATCCAAGCAAATACACATACCTAGGAATAATTCAGATTAGTAGGACTTAAATGTCCTAAATTTAGGTGGCCATCTTAAAGGAAAAGCTGAATAATTTTGTGAATACCACAAAATTCAGGAACACATTCCTTGAACAATAATAGGAGCTTTCTGTTGATAACCCCTTCTTATCCACCTCAAAAGATTTTCCTGCTAGGAATAGGATCTAGTGAACTTTCTGTTGTCTTTATGGAGCTAATTTTAATTTCCTCTGAGATATCTCAAGTCAACTCCTTGCAGTGTGTTCACTGGAGATGGGGAAGAGTTGTCCTTATTTTTGTAGAATCATCCCATGTATGTTTCAAGAGTCAACTATTTAAGCACAGCCTCCTTAAATCTAAGTATGCCACAATCTCAAAACCCTGCATGGTACCTTGATTTTTATTATCAGATCCCATTCCCTCTCCTCTTCATAATACACTGGGTTGCAGAACTCTGAACTCATGAATTCAGATAATTCATGCAAAATTATCCTCAAAAGATGGCTTTCTGTGCTTGTCTCCCCAAACTCACTTGATTTTTACTAGTAAAACTAGGGCTTTCCAGTGGTCATCTCAAATGTCTGCCCAATTCCTTGCCTTCATTAGCTTTTTTAGCTTGCCATATATAGTTGTATAGTGAACGTCAGGCCTCTATTTGTGATTTTAAGTGATCTCCAATAAAAATCCTGCAGCTATCCATATAGAGCCCCTGTGCTATTTCTGTTGTACTTCCCTTTTCCATCCTGCACAAGCCTCATCATCCAATGGGTGCCATATTCAAATTATATGTCCTGCTCACCAACCTGGCCACCTTGCTAGTGTCAAAGGACTATGGGATAACGACCATCAAGAGAAGATATTGACTTGTTACTTAAATGAACCCTTACTCTCTGGACCTCTTTAGACTCCACACTGCCAGGTGAAGGGCCAGATTCCTGGTCACACCATATAGATCCAGAACTCACCATGGTCTTTATACCCTTGGTCTCATCATCAAATTCTATATCTCACCAAGCCATTATTCAGTTACCCTGAACTTAACCTCACGGTCTTGCTGTCAAGAGGCTACTGCACCTTAGTCTAGGTTCCCCATGATCAGGAATGCCCTTCCCCTCGTTCTCTCCTCTTCAAACTCACCTCAAATGTCACACCTCTGGTGAGCACTCCTCAGCTCCTCAGACAGGATGAGTCACTGCTTCTCCTGTGGTCCCGGAGAACATTGCAGATACCTCTCTCATAACCCTGACCACAGGGCAATGCACTACCTTTATAAGTCTCCCTGTTTCACTATATTTTTGCATCTTACTACAATCAAATCTTGTGATCTGTTTCAAAGTAGGAGTTTAAGGGAAGAAAAAATGACAACTAAACATGCATTTAATTCCTCAAACCAGAGGTGACTACGTGGCTATCAGCAAGAAAAACAAGCCAACCGATACACAGCCAAGAGTCAGAAACATGGTGTACCTGATAGGTCATTATGTTAACAGATTCTTCTCTCTTCTGCTCTGTAGGTCCTTGACTCTGCAATAGATTTCGTACTGTTTCTTCCATCCTGTGAAACAAAAACATGAAACATTTCTTAAAGGTTTCCTATTAGCACCAGTCTGTCCCAGTTATTAGCAATCACTTTTCAGGGTGTATTTCCTACATTTAGGCCAGAGAATAATTGTTCTCTCTTCTTTATCCTCTAATTTAAAATCTGTCATGAAGTCCTTCATAATCATTCATCAGAATATGTATCTCTGGGTTCTTTTTCTCTTTACTAGCTAGGTCTCCACCCTTGGCGGTGGACATCTGCGCTCCTGCACACGTCTCCTTAACATTTCTCTTCACTTCTAATCACTCCCTTTTAATTCAGTACAATGCCATCACATTAATCTTCCTGAAGCACCACTTTGATTTTTTTAAAATCAATTTTCAAAGTTAACAGGTATTACATAAATGCATTCTCTCCATTAATACACTGTCAGGTCTTTCCTTGGTGGCCTTTGTATGTCAGCACACAAAGACTTGCTTCATTCTTCTCAACTATTTCCTAGCGTATTTGATGGTGTTAATGTACCAGTGGTTATTTAGCCATTTCCTACTGATGGAATTTAAATTGCTTCACAATTTTTGCTAATTCAGACAATCAACATCTTTTCATATACAATTTTGTACACATTTATGAATATTTCCACAGGTTACATCACAATGTGTCACACCCTGTTTTGTTTTAAATACTAACCTCCCAGGGCTCCAAAGTAATACCTGTTTGCATTTCTAGACATTTGCTTATGCCATTACTAGTACTGGAATGGCAACTTCCTTTCATCTTCCCATATCCCAAACATTCTTTCCAAATCCCCCTCAAGTCCCACTTCCTAAGATACCTCTTAAATTGTCTGGATTCTTTTGCCTATACATTAAATCATTTATTTGATCACCTAAAAAACTTTATTTAAATAGTCAAGTATTTCCTATACTCATGTTTCATCTTCTGGAGTAAATGACAACATTCAATATAAGACTGTCATATTCCTCTATGTGTCCCCCCATTATGAATAAAGTGGGTATTCACTAGACAGTTCACATTCATCGATTCATTATAAAAAGAGGAAGTATTTACTCTGCGCCAGGCATTCACCAAATGCATTAAGACTGCTGGAATGCCTTTGTCCTTGGGCCACTCATAAGTATTCAAATGCCAGAACTCAGCAAGCTGAGCACTGTGCATTCTTGCCCTGGACCTGAGTTGGTTTTCTTTCCTAGTCCCAACCTGAAATGTATGCTTTTGTGACTCAATAGGACACCAGTATAAGACAGTTGTGGAGAAAAGCAAATTGGTCCAACTTCTCCCTCTTACCAAGGACTTCCAGTATGACAAACTAAGGGCTCTCTAGAAGGCCTATGTAAATCCCCTCTGGGGGACAGGTTATTACAGTAACCAGGGCAGACTAGGTCCAAATGCTAGTCTTTCTAACATTTGTTTTTTAAGTATTTAACAGCAGAGTAAAGAAACTGTGAATAAACTGGTACATCCAAACCTGGATGAGTTATTGAGGAAATTCTGCCTTCTCAGGGGATGGTACCAGGGCCCATTCAGGCTTTGCAGATGATAGCAGACATTGACTATGAGTGTTCAAAAAATGATTTGTGACCTCACATTTTACACTACTTCCCACAGCCAGCTGGGCAAGCAGAGGCTGTTCCCTATATTTCCACAAGTCTTACATTATTAATAATAACTCAAAATTGAATAATACTTTTAACTTGCCAGAGAACTCTCATCTATTAATCATTTATGCATATAAATATGTACATATATAAATATGTATAAACATATAAATATGAATATAAATATGTATGAACATGAGTACATAAATATGTATTTGTACATATATAAATAGGCATGTAATGCATACATATATGTGTGCAATCCATTCAATGTAAATTATATATAATGATATTTTAAAAGCATATATATAACCTTTTAAATTCATTTTCATAAAATGAATTAAGGTACACATTTTAAGTATATGTATATATACTTTTATAATATATACTCATATACTTTTAAAATATCATTATATGTATTTGGCAGATGAGAAAGCTGAGACACAGGAAGGTTAGATAGCTAACTGAAGGAATCATAGTGAGTTGGATAGAGAGTTAGTATTAAACTGTTAACAGTGGTCTCTTTCTACTTGATCTCATCGACATTTGGGGAATTACTATAAATAATGAAAGATTTCATTTTATGTGTACAACCTCTTGAGTGGTAGTAGATTTTCCATGACATTTGCCAAATATTTCATTATCAAAGACAGTAATAATAACGGTTCTTAAACTTGCCTAATCTGCTAGCTCATGGCTGTTCAGAAAATACTCCTCTGGGTTTCCAATGTTGATTACAGTCATATGCTGCATTGATGGTGTCAGTGATGTTTTAGTGAACAACAGACTGCCTACATGATGCTGGTCTCCTAAGATCTTATCAGATAGCTGTTTTAGTTTGTGTGGCATACTCTATGATGTTGACACCATGATGACATCACCTAAGGATGCCTTCTTCAGAATGTGTCCCCATCAAGTGATGCAGGACTGCAGCCTACTTTCTTCTCACTTGAGCACAGAAGCTGAATTCCTTATTTTGATCCTGAGTTTGTTCATTTGTAAACAACCCAGACTACATGTGGCCCAGTAGTTAGAAGTCGGTTAAAATAAAACTATGCCACCTTCTTTACTAAGTTAAAATATAATTTTGTCTCAGTGCTTATCTTGAGGAATTATTGCTGAAGTTAGAAGCTCCATGCTTAAGATGCTGGATCAAAAAGAAAAATACCTATTCACCTTTCCCAATTCTTCTAAGATTTATAATTTTACAAAAGGAAAAAAAAACTAGGGATAGATAGGAAATTGTTAATCTTAAGCAGTCTAGGACTCTAAGTAACACTGTGAACACTTTTCTGGCTCTGCCTTATGTGAATTAAAACCAGTTTCATGTTTGACCTACAGGTTGGAATAGAGGATCGGGGACCCACCCCAAACCTTGGTGAAAAAAATCAAGCTGTAGTGCTGTTTTATAACCTTTATCAATCTGGTCACAGAAACAATGTTTCAAATCTAGTGAGAATATATCATTATTTATCCCCTGGTAACATCTTTTCATTTTCATTTAGCAAACCTCTATTTGCTTGAAAATCAGAGATCATGAAGAATTGTCCAATGGCATTTGATGCCCAATGACATGTTGCTTCATTTCATTATTTTTATAACTGATATGAGGGTTGGCATTACCAGTGAGCACATGGCATACCCACAGCCTCCCTTTCCCACATTGGATTATTTATTTCTAAGAGGCTGCTAGGTGTGAATTATCCTTAAACACTAATCTTAATTAATGGGTTGTCATTCTCCCCAGGGGATACTCAGTCCTCTTTTTCCTAAATATTGGTCAAGTCACTGTTTTAACTAAAAACATATAGAACAAATTTACACCTAGTGAGATGCAATAAGTTTTAATGCACATGAAGTGAACTTCCTTTTTTAAAGTCAACTTTCAGGCAAGCCAGAGGAAAATAAGTCAAATGCCTATGCAAACAGCATGCTTCAGGTCAAAAAGGTAAAAATGCAGGAATTTTTATTAAAAATGAATCACATTTATTATGGTACACATTAGTTAATGAATAATTTTTTAATATAGTATTTCCTTGGAGGGAAGTAAAAACTGTAGGAGTGCTAACTTAAAATGAGATAAATAGGACTTTAGATAATATTGCATAAGAAAAGCAACAATTCAAAAATCTCTCAAGAGCAGGATTAGTGAGCAATGAGCTACAGTAATTCAGCTCTCTCCCTGCTGACAGGGGTCCCTCCACCTTTGCTAGTGTCCCCCTTTCAAGTGCAGATGACAGGGTACTTGTCATTGTGTTGCCTCTAATGTCTCATTGTCGGGGACTCTCTGGACACCAAAGAACATTCCTTCTGGAAGGAAATGTTTACAGTAGATGGGGTAGAGAGAGAAGATGGGAGGGGAGGGGAGGGGGGATAGTAGAGGATAGGAAAGGTAGCAGAATACAACAGTTACTAATAGGGCATTATGTAAAAATGTGGATGTGTAACCGATGTGATTCTGCAATCTGTATACGGGGTAAAATTGGGAGTTCATAACCAACTTGAATCTAATGTATGAAATATGATATGTCAAGAGTGCTGTAATGTTTTGAACCAATAAAAAAAATAAAAAAAAAACATAATAATTCCCTGAACCCCAAGAAAACACCTAATCATATAGGACCTGATAACATCAGGGGCATTATCCCCATAATCATAGACTATGACTTGGACCCTGAAGATCTTGACTCAATAATGATAGTTGTGTTAGAAAACATGACTCTGAGGCACATGAGGAGCTGTTCATTCTAATAGGAAAAACTGAGCTTTCCCACATCCCTTCCTCCCAAGATCTAGCCCTCTGTCTCCCTAATGACACTTGAAGGAATCGATGAGGACGTTAAACTGAAGTAGTCTTTTGTCACTCCTATCATCCAGTCCTCAGTTGGGCATAATTTCATTTTTTTTTGACAGAAATAGAACAAAACAAACAGAACAAAAAGCCTCTTTTCTTAGCTCAAACTGGGAGCTGATGAGTCTGTTTCAATTGAAGGCTGAACCAAACCAAGTCATTGTTTCAAAAAACGACTCTAATGTGTACTTGATGATCAAGAAAATAGCAATTAAATAATGAAATCAACAATGGTCTCACTCATATTCTTTTAGTCAGGTGAGAAGCTGCAAGACTACAGCCCATCCGCTTTTGCTAAAAGCACACATTACAGTCTTTTATTCTCCCTTACCATGAAGTTTGTCAAGAGCTGCTGCTGCGACTTACAAATTGCTTTTCCTCCTGTTTCACTGTATTTGACTCCCCATCTTCTCACTTTGAGAAAAGTGTGCCAATTTAAGCAATGAGTTTCACGATTGAACCTCATTTTAATGACAGAAAGAAAGGGGCTGAGGTTACATTAGAAAGAGTGACAAGGGCTAATGTCACCGCAGTGCCTCTGCTTTACCCCAGCCTCCTCCCTGTGAGATCATGACAATGACGTGACCCCATGTGGAGAACGGTACTCATCCTCTAAGGTTAATGGCCATAATGAAGACAAGCATACTTCTCAGATATGCTGGGAGAAAAGAAATTGTTATAATGAAATATGAGCTCTCTCAGTGGATGCCCATGCCGTAGAGTTAAAAGATTTAAGCACTCTATAGCTTAGATGTTCAAAAAGAAATGACATTCATTTATTTTTATATGTAATCAGAGTGGTCTTTTCTTAATCCTTCACATGCTGATTAACATTTACTTTTGTCCCAAGTACTAGATTAAATTATAACTCTAGCCTAACATGATAGATGTTTAAGCAAATTAAAAAAAAAAAAAACACTCAGATATATCAACATGTATCAATGGTATATATTTCCTATATTGGAATATTAGTCAATAATCAAAAAGAACAATTGTCCTTCCATGCATGAAACATGGGAAGAACCTCAACGATATCATACCAAGTTAAAGAAAGTACAAATGATACACTAAATGCAGTAAAACTACAAATGTACTAATCAGGCACAGGTGAAATTAACCTATGGTGGCAAATGTAAGCATGATTTCCTTGGATGCAGCAGAGACTAAGTGGGGAGAGACATGAAGACAGTAAATGTCCTGTACCTCCCTAGGGGCTTGAACTGCACACATGTATGCATTTGTCAGAAACCATTCAATGTTACATTTAAGATTTATGTATTTCATTGTATGCAAATTTTATCTTAAGAGGAAAAAAATGAACTACAAACAAATATGGGATTCTAGTTAATGATATACCTGCTCAAATATTTGGTGGCAAGACACCTAAAACTCATTATGAAATGCATCAGAAATAAGACAATGATGGACAGAAAGTGAGTTGAAGAATATAACTTTTGTACAGGGGGTTCACTGTAAAATTATTTCAAATTTCCTGTGGTTTTTTTTTTAATAATTTTTGTAAAGAATTATTGACAGGGCTGGGGATGTGGCTCAAGCAGTAATGCGCTCATGGTGCTGCGCTTGATCCTCAGCAGCACATAACAATAAAATAAAGATGTTGTGTCCACCGAAAACTGAAAAATAAATATTAAAAATTTTTCTCTCTCTTTTCTCTCTCTCTCTTAAAAAAGAATTATTGACAAAGTTTATTTACAAAGACCATTTCTCTTTTTGATAAAAATGCTTATTCTCTCAGAAGGAGAAAGGCACACTACATCTTTCCACAGATGGTTCCTAGTATATCCAAGTCTAGTTTGATGGACATTGTCTATGGAGAGTAGGGGACTTGAGTGTGGTATTATCTTGTCTCTGGAGGGAATCCCTTTGTTGACAGCTTTGTTGTTGGCCTTGCCTCTGAAGGTTCTGAGGCTGGGAAGGCACCTAGTCTTTTTCTTCTGCTTGTTTGAAGCCTAATGTCCTTGCACCCACTTACGAATAAACTTTTTTTTTTTTTTTTTTTTTTTTTTTTGCTGCTGAAAGCTGTAGTGCCCCGAATCTTGTCATGACCTCTGCTCAGCTTGTGAACACTTGCCCTACCACCACAGACTCCAAAGTGGGCTCCCTTGGTCTCCTTTATGCTTCTAACAACATGGAACTAGTGCAGCCTGGAAAGGGCCTCTTTTCTGCATGAGCATATTGGAGCATAATGGACATGGTTGTGCCCCAGTTCATGAGGACCACAGCACAGGAATGAGTGATCCTTTTCTAGAATCATCTATGGGATGCAATGAAGTAATTGCCCCTCTCCTCACTTAATCTACACCTAAAGCATCTGTTGCCCCTTATGCTTCTTGCAGCTCTCTCCAGCACTGGTAGAGGGGTGCCTTCTCCTGACACCTCAGATATCTTGTCTCCCTCCTTTTCTAATGCCAATCTTTTGGTGAAGGTTATAGATGATGGGATTGAAGTATTTTAAGTACACACTGGGACAGCTTCATGATCTCAATCATCTAGACCTGACTCTTCACAGGTTAAAGGTAGGAGAATAAAGGGTTTTGGGTAATCCTTATTTTATATACCTGAATACTCTCAATACTCTCAATGTCTTATTGCATATTTCTATTTTATGGAAATTGAGTATTCCTTCCTTCATTTTCTTTGAATTCATAAAAACAACTGAAGAAAAACACAAATATTCATGATGAAAATGTAGAACATCACATTGATCTTTAAACAATATATATTACTGTGATATGGCCACTGTATGGCAGACACAGTATGACATAATCCTTAGTATACTTAGTCAAGGGCAGGTATACTATCTGCATGTGTGTTTTTATGTATTTTCATGCATATTATTTCATTTATTAACAAATGCATAAATTGAAGTTTAATGAGAACAGGGAACTCATTCGAGGTTATATACCCACTCATGGTAGACTTGGTATTGACTTGGTATTGACTCTACAACCTTTTCTTTCTGTTCCATAACAGTCTTTAAATGAAAACTTAAAACACTCTGGTGTTTGGTGCTTATTTGACTAGGTGCTAACATCTCTGCTACATTATTATCATGTGCTGACATCTGGTTCAATGGGCTCTTATTACTTGAAAATTTGCATTGGTCAACCTTTTCTCTCAATTAGATTAAAATCCTTCTAGATCCAGGTTAATGCACAGTGATAGACTCCAGCGTTTTTAAAATATATTTTTATTATAACCTGGAGCCCAAATAAATACTTGTCAAAGCATTTAATACCAGCTATTCATGGAAACAAATGTCCTGCCCACAGGGCACTCTCAAGTCCACTCAAATGCCATAGAAAACACTTCACCAAGTCTTGACCTCTTCTTTACTAAGGAAACCTCTCCCTTTGTGCTTTCTTTACACTCTGACTCTCCTCTGTCACGGTGTGATAGCACCTTATTAATGATCTCTGAGTTTCTTGAAGTCAGTGCCTGTGCCTTGTTTTTTTATTTTATCCCTAGCGACTAAGGACAGCTGCCACTACTGAGTAGGTACTTGAAAAGTTCTATTGTGGGTAAATGAATACATGCATTTTTTTTTCACTTATTCATTCTCTGACTCCTTGTATTGTCAATTCCAACACAACTATACCAAAGAAAGTTATAACTAGCCAGAAAGAAGTAGTAACTGCCAATAGGACTAGGTCGGGTAGGGGTTTAGTTTCTAGGTATGACACATGGGGCTGAGATGTAGGGCGCCTGGTCCTTGGTAAAACAAACCAAATTTCTTATTTTGTTCTTTTTGTCACATTGACTGCTCATATGCTTCAACTCAACTAATTAGCTTTGATAGTTAGTACTTTACTCTAACAAAGCCAGGGTTCTTGATTCAGTCCCTAGCCTGGACACCCTTTACCACTGTTATACTCCTGGAAGACTGAACTCTGCCCAGACAGTCCATTGCTCTAATGCCCTGGGGGAAAGGACAGGAGAACTACCTTAATGAAGAACATAATTTGCACTGCCTCTGATGTCACTTGCTCTTTAGTGTCATTTTTCATATTCTACTTCCATTGCATTCCTCAACAACCCATCCTATTTCCCATCTGAATTGCAGCGCACATCTTTCCTTGAGAGAAAGAGAGACTAAAAAGAAAAGCTGACTATTTTTCAATTCCAAGAGGAAACTGTTCATCTGGAAACTTTGCTGGTTTTGAACTGGGTTCTGCCCAACTGCACAACTTGCCTCCATAGAAAATGAGTTTCCTTCTTTAGAAGCTAGCACTTTTAAGCACGTAAGAAGGAGCAATCCCCAGGTCGGTTGTGACTGAGATGTTCTTAACACAATCGCTGCTTATCCCCACTGCAATAGTTAGGAACAGTAAATCTACAGTGAGGATAACTGAAAACTACATTGGAACTGAAACTCAGTCTGGATAAATATTGGAGGGCTGGAGTTTCTTATTTCTTTCCTAGGTGATATATATTTTTAATTCAGCACAAATTTTGCAAGAATAATACCACTGCCCAGAAACCACAATACTCTAATTCACTCATGGCGATGCAACACCATTCATAAACAGATCGAAAGGTGCTTGTCCGATTTGAATTACTGCATCATATTCACTCCAGGGCCATCTGTATGTGAGCAGAAAGCGACATAAATTTTCTCCAAGGCAGACTTGTACTGATCCTGCAAGGGGAGCTCACTGCATGAAGAGGCATCAACGGAGAGAGGGCAAAGAAGTAGAGATATGCACTCAAAGAATGAGTTCCATTTTCCACATGGAGTGTGGATGGGAATCGCCTGAATGGTAACACATGAGTCCCAAATGTTCTGCTCAAAAGTGACAGAATACAAAATTAAATTTATGGATGCACATGTTTGTAGAGTTGCATTCATTTGTGGGTAGGGAGAGAGGGAGAAGAGAGAAGACTCCCTGTATACAAGTGGATGTCACAGAGGAGAAGCATACCTCCCAAGATTCAACTATCCAGGTCAAACAGTGGGAAGACGCTCCAAGAAACCACCAGAGGTCTACAAAATGAATTATTTCCCTAAATGCAGCTAGATTTTAAGTTAATGTACTAATTAATAATATATTTTTATTAACACAAAACAGTTAATAAAGCTAATGTTGTCTCCCATGTCCAGTCTTAGGAAATCATCCATTCAGCTCCAAACTACCCTTGTAATATGACTCATAGAAGTCTTCAAAAATAATGACATTCCACAAAGAGACCTGTCTTGAGTTCCATGTATTTTATTTTCTTGAATAGTCTGATGCACAAATATCTCTCGAGCCTGAAACTGCTCAAGAAGAACTCTGAATTGCAAAGTGAATACTTTTATGATAAAAGTATTATTTGGGGATAGATATTTATAACTCACTATTAAAAAGTTGGAGGAACTTGGCAAGTAACAGAAAATCAATTTGTTATTGGTCCTCATACATTTTATTGGCAAATTTTGTAGGAATAAAAATATTTTAATATATCATGAAGATATGCATTAAACTTTAATTAGAGAGTGTCCTGTTCTAGAAAACTAACGTAAAAACTTAAGAGCCTTATTTTCTTTATTTTTTAAAATGAAAAGTTAATAATTTTCCATTGCCCAAGGAAAAATAGAATGAGAACTAGACAACTAAGATTTCTTCTCTCAATATGTGCCATGCTTTTCAAAGTTTGAATTTAGAAATGTAATTTAGGCACTAAAAATGGGGTTCACTTTGTTTCACATGAGTTTTGTCTTTCTCCCCAGTTGAACCTGGCTCCTCATCGGATGGGTCATACTCCCTAGAATACCCCAACAGACCACCCTCTGTTCCATCCTGCTTCAACCTCTGTTTGGAATTTTGACTCAGATAAAATTAAGAATTGAATGACAAGATTGGACTCTATTCTTATCTCCAAACCCACTTTTGAATTTTTATTTTGTATATCTTAATGAGTTTTTTCTTTTGCTTTTTGTTCTTGCACACTGACAAGTTGTTTAGTTATTAAAGCTTATAGAGGTCAAACCAGCAGTCACCTTGGATCTGAATAATATCCAAATCAACACTCTATGTAGCTGGTGTTAATCTGTTGTTAATTTACTTGATGAGAGTGCAGAAGAAGGGCAAGAAAATATAACTGGTTTAATTTGGGATCAAATTATAGTGTTAAATTTTCTGGACAAGAAGGTACAATCATGGGAAAGAGATGCTTTAAAAATTCTCAGAAGTGGCCTCTATAGCCTCATGGATGTCAATAAAATATTTTTTTCACCAGGCTCACTATTTAATTCATAGGCTTTGGGTGATGTTTTTGCTCTGCAATATTTCAGAGTGGTTTCAATTAAGAAAGCAGATATGATAATCCAAAGCACACATTTAAAAGTTGTGTTACCGAATCCTCCTAGGGGTTAGGGCCTCAACTCCTGATGGTCACTAGAACCTCAACTCCCTGGACTCCCTAAAGTGGTATAGGTATCGGATCCTAATGGAGGTGTTTTTACCAGCTGTGTATCTCAGGGGAATCACTTCCATTTTTTAAGTCTCAGTTTCATTATCTGTAAAATGGTTACATCATGCTTGTCTGTCCTACTTAACTCAGCAAGATGTTATGAAGATGCAATGTAACAAAATATAAAATTCTGTATGAACTGGTACTTGAATCAATTATGGCTTTAAAAATAGTCCTTAGGGGCTAGGGCTGTAGCTCAGTGGCAGAGCACTTACTTGCCTAGCATGAGTGAGGCACTAGGTTTGATCCTCAGTACCACATAAAAATAAGTAAATAAAATAAAGGCATGCCATCCATCTACAACTACAAAACAAAAAAATAAAAAATAAAATAAAATAGGCCCTTTTGGGGTCTAAGGTACTATAAATTATCTGTTAGTCCTTAGGTAAGAAGAGCAGAAAACTAGCTCCTTGGAAGCATCAGTCAAAAAAGTTAACCCTTTATTCAGGCACCAACTCTTTTGCTTTTTTTGAAAGCACAAGGGGAATGCACTCATTTCCAAGTTTCAGGAAATCATTAGTTTGGAGGCAAACCTACTATGTTAGTCAGGATAGGCTAGGTTGTGCTGCAGTAATCAACAACCTCAACATCTTGGTGAACTAATAGCTGAGTTTCTTACTGACACAAAATCTGAGCACCTCAGCAGTCAGTTGTCTTCCATAGGTAGGGTGATTCTGTGTCCTGACTTCCTACGACTGTCCAGTTCATGTCTATTATTCTAACATAGTAATAGCATGCCTTTCATTATGAAACTTGCCTTGTTTTGGATAACAAATATAATACAATTCTTGTCAAAGAAATAACTCGGATGTTTCCCCCTGTCCCCTCTTCTCAGCATGATACAATCAACATGGGATAGAAAGAGGAACTGGAGAACATTGTTGAGGTATTCTCTTCCTATTGTCAAAGCTGACACTTTGGTTTAAGAGCCTTTGGCTTGTACTAGTTAGTTGGTCCAACCAACTGCTAAAGTAACTGGTAAATCAAATTCCAGGAATACCCAACAAGGAGAAAAAAAAAACATCAGAAACTTGTGCTAATATAATGCCTTCCATATCTGCATGGTCACGATTTAAGGCATCCAAGGAACTACTGCATGATGATCAGCTAGCTGGTCAGCTTTCTGACTTTATAGTTACTTCCAAGTGACTAAGGGCCAAAGTTCAAGTGAGGCAAAGAAGTGCCACTCTTGCTGGCCTTTCTCCATTGTGTGTTATTTGCTCCCTTGGTTGAAGCTTAGCTGTCCCTGTCAAGGTTCTTCTCTTACTGCCCTGCTCAATAATGATTGTCACCTTCTTTCATTCATGCCAAATTGACTGCCAACCTACACAATTAGTCTCTCTGATCTCTCTGAATTGTCCGCAGATATGTTCCATCTCATTGGGGAATTTTTAATCACAACTTCAAAGTCTTCACTGCTATGAAGAATACGCTATCAAGTCTTCAGTATGATAGTTGATGGACATATTTTGTTTGCAGCCTATTTCATAGCAAATATCTATAAACATGCAGAAGCAGCCTGGACTTGCAAACAAATCTAATCACTTTCCAAATTTTATTAGTAATCGAAGAAGTGGTTGCTTGATGGTGTTGTCAGAGGAAGTCTTGTTGCCACTACACTAGCCTTTACCCACTATTCATTGTTTAAAATATCACAGCACAAGTTTGGGCACTAATTGGCATGCCCGATCCTCGGAAACTCTGGAGTGTGAAAAACTTGTCAAAATTTAACAGGTTAAAGTGAAAGCTAGGGAAAGAGAAGTCAATTTAAAAATATGCCTCTATGTAAGATGAAAAACATAAAAAGGAGCCATCAGAGTTATACGCATTACACTGGAATTTCACAAAGTGTTTTTTTTTTTGCCAATCATCATAATCATCTGGTATTTGAATGGAGATTTTTCTGCCAGCTACTCAAGAGAAAAATTAGATTCCTCACCTTCCCTCCTTACCTATCTAAATACTGTGCATCCTCAGAATTATGTTTTCCTGATAACTGTGGCCCACATGAGTTTCTCCTGTGTCCACTGAACAATATGTTCCCTGGGACCCTGAGGAAAATCACTGAAGGCTCCTTGTTAAGAATCCAGATTCCTAAGTCCTCCTGATGCTTAGTGAATGGATCTCTGTGAGCAGAAGCCAGGAATCCACATTTTTCAATAAGCATGCTCTTGCACAATAGCCTATGAGAATCTCTAACCATTCATCTCCTCCTAAACCACTTATTCATATACTACTTGGCATTCTTCAATATTAGAAGAACAATTTCCTCTATAGGTTTCTAGTTTCATGAGAATTCTGTAAGTTCATTAGACTCCTATGTATCTCTTAGGTCTTTTATTACTCACATCACACATGCAGTATTGGTTTATCCTGAACTTCCACACTTGTGAGGTTATATATCATTTTACTTCATTTAAGCTATATTTGATGCTGAAAGCAGAGAGAAGAACCCATTGAGATGAATCTAGTTTTAATATCAATGGTGCAAGGCTTACAAATAATACCTTCTAGAATTCAAATAATTATTTCCTCATTTGTTTGTTCACTCATTTATTCATTTTGTTAGTTGGTAATCATCTCTTGACTGCCTAGAATGTGCTTTGGGCTACAACTAGTAACATGAATAAACAAAAACTGCTAAGTGTAAGACGTAAACCATTACCCCACAGTGGTATTAGCACTAGAAGAGGATGCCAGGAGGTAAATATGCCTGATAGGTCATGAGAGGCCCTCAGGAGGTATAGATATATGGCACACTTTTTATAACTGAGTGGATTTAGCTTGATGGAAAAGGGACTTTCAATCATAACTAATGATCTTGTTCGTAAACTTGAAATTGCTTATTATGGGCTTCCTTAATGAGAAATGTTCTTTAAGTGAGTGCAAAGCAATCCATATGCCTACTGAAAGTAAGAGCCCTCCATTTTAGTTTGAGACATGCATTGGGAACTTAATCAAATGCAAAACTTCATATATCCATTGTTAGCTAAACTACTTAAGGCTCTTCCCACCAGGCAGCACACATTGAAGCTATTCCCACTGTTTGATATGAGTTTATTAACTATATCTCAGACAATGTCAACTGAGGCCTTAAGGTAATGCTCCCCACATGAGTACACATGCATAACTGTCTCATTATGGTCCATGAACTTGTGTACTTATCCCTGACACTTTGAGATGCTCAGATTTTTCCCTAGTCTTTGGAATATGTCCTTCTTGACCTTGGGTGTCTATGAGGAAATAAAGTATAACCACATCAGAATATCTGTTACTAAAAAAGAACTGTGATGATAAAATTAGCACCAATAACTGCAGAACTCCCCAACCACAGGTTGACATTAAATAAAAGTCAATTGTCTTCAAGTATTTTTTTTTACCGTGGAACACAAGCTTTTATATAGCACTTTTATTGCATGTTCCTGCCGGATGAAATATATGATGGAAATACAGTGACTTTAGGCCAATATAGTGCCCATTTATTCTGAAATTGTCAATGGCACAATAAAGAAAGCAGCAAGAATACTTGGGGGGGGAGGGCAGAAAAAAAATCTATACACTAAAACTAACTTTGAAAATAAAATTCTCTTTTATATTTAAAAGCAGTAGAGAAAAAAACCACAATTCTCAAATATAGTATAAAAGAAAAAAATAAGGGAGAGTACAGATAAATAGTAAGATAGCAAGTGATAGGATTTTAAAAATGGAAACGATGCATGATCAGGTACTATGTTGATCATACTGCTAGAAATCATGACACCACACAGATAATGATATGTATTATTAACTATTTTCTATCCCATAGCTGTGCTACCTTGGGATTTTCAGACTGGGAATCAGAAGTCCTTTTTCCCCTCCCTCTAGATGAACTTAAGAAACTTTTCAGACCTCTGCAAGGGACTTTATATTGTAATCTAGGTAAAGACAATAGTACCTATACTACATGAAAGTTAGAAACCAAACAATAAGTAGCATGTTTGACTTGCTTCCTGTTGCTCTTGGCTTCCCCATACAAAGGACTGTGCTGAAAGAAGAGCAGATTTAACTGTAAAGTGCAAAGACTTTCCTTAGACTGTGAAGCAGAGGGAGAGGGCCATTCTTCACTAACTGGTCAGAACATGGGTCCCACAGGACTTAATTATCTATATCTTGTTAGGCTATAATAGGGGCTCTGAAATGATATTGCAGCTTTTTTAAAAGCAAGAAATTGATTAGTGAAGTTGAGTAAATCAAATGTCAGTGTTCTTATGGGTGAACATGGACAGAGCCATAGCCTGCAATAGGAGCTGTCATTACTGCACAGCAGCTAATAAGCAGGGCTACTGGAGGCAGAAAGGGCTTCAATACAGAGCGAGAATTGGTATACACAACGACGGGCAGTGTTTTGGGTGGTGCTTATTTCCAGATATTCAATTTGAACAGAATGCATGATTATCATTCTATGAAACACACTGTTATCCTTGCTCTGATGCCAAATGCTCCAGAGGAACTCAGTATGTTCATGATCATCTCAGTGGCAATGTCACTGAGAAAAAGTACAGATTTGGAGGCCCCTGGGCTCTCTTCTTCATGGCTACTGCTGGACCCCGCCCTAGTTCCACCTTTTCTGTCTCTTCTGGACTTTGTTCTTACACTGTTTTATTTATTTTGTTTCAGTCCTTATTTCTGTCTCCATTGACTCTTTTTTTTATTTAATCAGAAAATAAGTAAATTAATATAAACTTTATCCTAATGGAGTCTTCCCTTTGTCTCTGCTTTCCCATAGAAATTTATCTTTCTTTATTGTCTTTTACCCACTGCTTGTTCTAAAGAATAGTTTGTGTTCTTCTTTCACATTTTTTCCATACTAAAATAACAACTGACTCCAATCTCTCACCCTCATCACCATGCTCAGTGTGTTTCTTATCACCCACACACCTGAAGTCACCATAACCAAAGATCTTTTCTTTTTTAAAAAAAATTATTTATTTATTTATGTATCTTTCGTTTTAGGTGGAAACATTAGTTTGTTTTTATGTGGTGCCGAGGATCGAACCCAGTGCCTCATGCATGCTAGGTGAGCACTCTACCACTGGGCCACCACCCCAGCCCTACCAAAGATCTTTTCTATATGGTTTTGCCTACACTGGCTGGCTCTTCTTACCCAAAGTTTTGTTTCTTTTCATGACTTCCTTCTCCAGTCTTCCCAAGTTTCTTTCTGATGTCCCTCTGTTCCCTACTGAAATCTCCCTTTTCCTTAACTAGAGAAAGCCATACTTCATGTCCAAGACCTCTACCTTCTCTTCTCCCTCTGCTCCTGCTCCCTTTGTCTTCAACCTCATTTACTACCTCCTTCAGATTTCTGAACCTAAATCTCCAAGTCCACATTTATCATTCCAGTCACCTCCTGGACATATACTCAAGTTTGGCCAGAGCCTCATACTCTGCTTACCTGAAGTCAGCAGTTTGCACATCTTGCCTGGACTCTGCCTTCCCTTGTCTTCCTATTGGGCCTAATACTGTCTGCGGGCCCTGGGCAGCTTTCCAATCCTCTCTGGCTCAGAAGCAGGAAGGCTGAGCATTGCATTTGCTCAGACTGTACTGCCAAGATTCAGATCCTCCTAATGAGATGCGCTTGCAACAATTTAGAGGCCCAAAGGAGGCATACATTTCTTTCTGTTCCCATGGGAACTATGGTAGGGAACACATGCACTTGGGCACTGTAAGTTTTTGACATCATTGGTTAGACTCTGCACCCTTCTGCCTATCACCAGTCTCAGAGCTGCTGTGACTCTGGTGGAGCAATTCCTATAGATTGTCTAACTTTGGTAAGCACAGCTCAACCTGAACTTGACAGTCAGAGGGGGACTCCTCATTTTGTACTGTAACTTTTCTTTGTGTTTCACAGGCACCTATGTTCCTGAGTTAAATCCCTAGATATTGGAAGTATATTAACAGGTCTCTATTTTCCTGACTGATACTACCATCTCCAGTCTCTCAGGATGAAAGACCAGAGTATTATTTCAACTGCTTCCTCTGTTCCACCCAAATCCCAACACTTCCCAAGAATTGCCAATACATCTACTTTAAGTCTTCCTCTTTCCTTGACCATGCTCACTCTCTATGTCCTATCATCTACAAGTCCTCTAACTAGTTCTAAGTAGGCAGTCATTTTACCATCCTCACCTAACAGCGGGTTAGTTACCTTTAACAATTATTATTATCATTTCAATCACTTTGTAAAAAAACTTACATGAATCATCCTCCCTGCTCATGGGAAAAGACTGAACCATGTAACAAGGCATTTGAAATACAGTATTTCCCCCTTATCTATGGCTTTGCTTTCCATGGTTCAGGCACCTACAATACAAAAATATTAAAATGCAAAACTCATGCTGTCCTATCTGTAATGTGACTCATCCTTTCATCGAGCATATCCATACTGGGCACATTACCACCCATAGCTGTTGTCTTGGTTATCAGTCAGTAATGGTTGCAGTATCAGAGTTCTTGTGTTCAAGTAACTCATTTTGTAGTATAGAAATTGCTCTACTTTATTACTAGCTATAGTTGTAAATCTCTTCTGTGCCTAATTTGTTAATCATGCCTTATAATAGGCATGTAGGTATAGGAAAAGACATAGCATATATGGGGTTTGAACAATCTGTAGTCTCAGGCATTCACTGGGGTTCTTGGAAAATATCCCCTGCAGATAAGGAGGCTCTACTCTGTATTTTCTTATTCCTATGGCCTTATTTTCCCCTTTTACTCTTCATGTACCATCTGCAGTCAACCATGGCTACCTGGAATTTATTCTTGCTATATGCCCCTTGCTCTATTGCTCCAGATGAGCTTCTCATTATTTTCCAACCTGACTCTTCTTTTCCCTGAGTGATTCCTTAAATTCTTAAGAATAGGTTAAAATATTGTCAGATAGCCCCATATCCAAAGAGATCCCTGCAGCATTTTTAACCTCACCTACGTGGCTCATTGCACTCAGAGTTTGCATCTTAACAGGTGTGTTGTCCCAGTGGCACATCATAGGTATCATCTTATTTTAGTTGAGTTACATTCTCCACACTGTCTTAAATTCTTGGTTAAGTAAGCTGTGAAAATAAGAAAAATAGTGGACTGAGTTCACTTTGTTTGTGATCCAAACTGGAGCTAACCTTACTGAGATTTGTGTGCTGTGGTCTTAATGCAATTTAAACCTTATGTATTCAATATTCAATGATACACTTCAGCAGAGTGTCCAAATCTCTTTGCCAAATGGCAGTTTTATAGAGACTATTGCTTAAAATTACTGGTTCATGAGATCATAAACTTTCTCATGTATAATTTTTCTACTTCAAGACTTTCTGATTTATAGGAAAGATCTAAATTCTAGATGGATAAATACATACAAGTTGAGCATCCCCAATTAGAAAATCTGAAGTCCAAAATGCTCTGAAAGCAGATGTTCCAAAAGTGGACTTGGGGGCATTTCAAATTTCACATGTTTGACTTAGGGATGTCCAAACAGTAAAGTCTATGTTAATACTTCCAAATCAGAATATCCTAAGGTATAAAATGCTTTGGGTCCCAAACATTTAAAATAAGAGATACTCAACCTGTATTAAGTTGAATCACATGAGATCGGTGATATTTGATCACTTTAATCTACAAAAGTGATAGTTCGACTTGATAAAGATATCAAAATAGATTTTTTTGCATAGTGGTTTTTATAGCACTTTGGTTTATGTATACAATGAACAAATATACTTAAAAATAGATAAGCTTTACAATAAAGAGTTTTAAAAACAACAGCAGTACCAATGGCTAACATTTATTGAGCACTTAATAAATATCAACCATCATGGTACAAATGTTATGTAGATTATCTCTTTTTTGGTTGGTCAGTTGGTTTTTTGCAATGCTATGTATTGAACCTGGGGCCTTACATGTGCTAGAAAAGTGCTCTATCACGGAACTACACACTTCTTTTTTTCTTATAACAACTCAGTTTTAACCATCATTTGATAGATGAAGAAACTGCAGGTTGAGGTAACCAAGTAACTTGCCTAAGGTCACACACAGCTACTTCAACTTAAGGAAAAATTATTCAATTATGGATTTTGACCACATAAAAGAACAGCACTCTTTTTTTTTTCTCCAGAGGACTTTTATTCTTTTGGGGGCAGGTAATTGGGGATTAAACCTGGGGGTACATAATCACTGAACCACATCTCAGCCCTTTTTTTTTTTTTTTTACTATTTTCTCTGTTCTTCTTCTTCTTGTTGTAGATGAATACAATACCTTTATTTATTTACTTATTTATTTTTTATGTGGTGTTGAGGATCAAACCCAGGGCCTCACACATTCAAGGCAAGTGCTCTATCACTGAGCCACAATCCCAGCCCCCAGCCCATTTTATTTTTATTTTGAGATAGGGTCTTTCTAAGTTGTTGAGGCTGTCTTTGAACTTGCAATCCTCCTGCCTCAGCCTCCTGAGCCACTGGGATTACAGGTATGTGCACTATGCCTATCTCTGGAGGACTTTTGGATTCCTCATTTCTTGGATCATTCTGGTATTGATAAGAAGAGGGATAAAGGAGCAGCAGAACTCAAGGAATAGCTCAAATGTCACCTCTTCCACAGAGCCTTCTTTGATCATAGGGATTTGCATTGTTTGTTATACTATGGCACAGTCTTTTAACTTTCTTCTCCTTTGAGTAGTGCTTAGCATATACTGGTTTCTTTCAGCTCTGAACACATGCTGAAATTTCCTGATTCAACTGTAAAGCTCCACCAGTGAGTTGCCCACCCTGGGTTCCTTTCCAGGGCAAGGAACAGACACTTTGTTTCCATCCAACATCATCCATCAATAATTACTGGGTTCTAACATTGGTGGATGACAAGAACACTGAGACAACAGGTCCAGCCGCTACTCATAAACAACTTGCTACTGCTTAGTGAAGCATGAATAAGTGTGTCAGCACAAACAGCACACTGGAAGTCACATGAGAGCAGAGAATCGGAATGTGCTGAAGGCGGAGAGTGGACTTTCTGGCTCTGGGGAAAAGGTGTACTTCTCATGAGATTTTCCTGATCAGAAATTGTTGGGGTAAAGCCTATCAAGGTAAGTGAAGATTTGTTAGTGGAAAAATTGAGATAAGGACATTCAGCAGCAGGAACAAAAGAAGAACTCAAGAGCCTGGGAGGTTTTGGTACCTATGAGTATCTGGTGTTGTACAAGGACACTAAGGGAGAAAAGAGAGAGAAAAGAAATAGAAGGAGAAAGAAAGAAAAAGGAGCAAAATTTTCACTTGAATGTAGGAAGATGCAGATCAAAGTAAAAGCAGAGGGGCCTGAAATCAATCAGCAAAACCAGATATAATGAGGGCTACTGCCCAATGGCCCGGTCGATGTTGAAGACCCCAAGGCCCAGGCTCTTGGGGTGTGAAAGGTAAGAAGTTTCCATCACCCAAGTCTGATGATTTACATAGATTTTGGAAAACTGTAAAAACACACAGGCACAAAATGTTGACGAAAATAACTTCCTGGGCTGGGGTTGTGGCCCAGCAGTAGAGCGCTCGCCTAGCACGTGCAAAGGCCTGGGTTCGATCCTCAGCATCACATAAAAATAAATAAATAAAGATATTGTATCCAACTACAACTAAAAAAATATTTTAAGGGCTGTGGCTCAGTGATAGAGTGCTTGCTTAGCACGTGTGCGGCCCTAGGTTCAATCCTTAGCACCACATAAAAATAAATAAAATAAAGGTATTGTGTCCAACCAAAAAATAAATAAATAAATATTTTTAAAAAATATTAAAAAAAAACTGTCCTACTTGTTTTGGTAGCAGAAGCTTGTTAGGCGAACAGAAGGCACATTTCACAAAAATCTGATGGAAACAAATCTTTATGGGTCTTCTGTAGTAAAAAAAAGGATTTAGCAGTCTCCCCAAGAGATTAGGTATGTTCTCTGTGTAAATATAAAAATAATATAAAGAAACTTGTCTTTTGGAATCCTTAATTAAATAGTATTAATACTACAGAACAAATCATGGTCTAACTGCTCTCCAAGATGAATCAGAATTTCACAAAAGGAGGTTTTCCAAGTCTGGACATATTGCTAATGACATTGCATGTAGGGAAGGACTATTACTTTTTTTAAAAGTGTGTCTAAAAGCTTCAGCAAAGGATAGCTGAGGATGACTGAGAGAACAGAGCTAATGGCCCCAGCAAAGGCGATCAACTTCACAGAGCAGACGTCTGCTTGCCTAACTGGGAAAATGATTTTGACAGGAAACTAGAAGATATGGCAATGCAATATTTATGGATTGCCACTCAAATGAAAACACCTTTTAATGTGTAATTGAAAGACATAACAAATTTATAATGCCTTCCACATTTCAAAATTTGCATTGAATAATGGTAAAGGGCAAGGAAACTACCCCGTTGTCAACTGATTGATATGCATTGTGAAACATGTTCAATATTTATAGCCTTTCTATACCAATCTTCTATTTTTATTTATATGATCATTTCCTGACAAACATAATATGAACAGTGTGTGCAGAATTTTTATTAACAAAGTGCAAAGACAATACCATCACACCTCTATAAAATCATCTGCTAATATCTCCTGTCAAAACCTATCCGTGTTATTTTTCTTTTCCCTTCTAATGTTTTCTGAAGGCAACCATTTCTCATTAAATTAATCCTGGTCACCTCTGAGGCACTTATGCATTCTTCTGGCATTTCACATTCTTTGGGAAACCCCTGGGTAATACAGATTCCATTATGGAAATTCCTAAAATCAACACAGGGTGTGGGTTTAAAAGTGTCATATACCTTACTTTTCCTATCCTAATGTAAAACCAGAGGCCTATGTACAAATACAGTATTTCATTTTGCAATTAAGTTCAGGTGAATTATTCAAACTTCAAAATAAGAAATATGCCATGATTACCATTATTCAAACCACTGTAATTCTCCTTCATTTTTTGAATGGAAACATAGCTGAAGGTGCTTGATTAGTACTGACAAAGAAAAGTATTCTTGCCTGCACATTCAGAGGAAAAATATTTTCCAATACTTTAAATCTTCTTCCTTTAAAGAGACTACAGACTCATTTGACTGACATATCCTAATACATGCCCCAGAACTTTTTATAAGGTAAGTTCCTTCCCTTTTCTTTGCTCTCCCTTTCTCTGTACATCCCTTCCCCCCGACACACACACATATTTTGGAGAGTGGTAACACAGAAGCAATCTCCCTAGACTGAAGTGAAGGCACCAGAACAGCTTTATCTTCAAGACTGTGATTTACTATGGTAACGGTTCTGTTAGATTTCATATCTACCGTTTATTTCAGTTTCCTATTTCTATGTCCAGTGACCTCATCCCTTACCATAGCTTAGAGGAGGCATGATATGACATGAATTTAAATGATTTAAAGGATTAAACACCTAGAACTGTGCACAGCAAGCACTCATGTTGTTTAAGTGCTTGATAAATGTCTTTATCACCTGCTCTGGGGTCAGAACAATTAGCAAGAAAGCTTGAGAGACAGCCACCCTAAGGCTCTTTTCCAGTTTACTTTTTGTGGGCATCCAGGGTCAAGAGAGTTTGGCTAAAGGAACTTAATGGGAATTTGATCTTAAAAAGAAACCAGCTCATGGTCAGCATTATGTAGCACAAAGTGGGCGTATGAGTGTCACCTTCTGTCAAATGTGTCTGTCATGAAAAAAAAAATACTCAATAAATGTTACTTTCCAGCTGATTGTCACTGAAGTGCTGCTCTAGACACTGGAACAACAAAAGAACTCACTATGTGAATACTTCTTTATTCACCTAAATGCAGGAGCACTCCTAGGAAACACAGCCTAGGGGCTGGGGTTATGGCTCAATGGTGGAGTGCTTGCCTAGCATGTGTGAGGCACTGGGTTCGATTCTCAGGACTGCATGTAAAAAGATGAATGAAATAAAGGTTCATCAACATCTAAAAAATAGTTTTTTAAAAATAAAAAAAAATACAGCATGCGAAATATTCAGTGTCAAGTTACAGAGTCTGGACTCTTTCCTATGGAGAGGTGAGAAACAGAGTTACAGAGGAGAAAACTCCCTAACAAAAAGGGTGCTTGCTGTGGAAGCTGAGTCCTGTGGTGGTTGGCTGGAGACAAGGGGCCATTTTATTTGGATAGTGGGTGCCCTGGACAGAAACAGAGGCAGGAAATGAGACAGGAGAAATAAAGAAATGCTTATAAAAGAGACATTTTCCAGAGTCACTATGACTCAAAGGGAGCTGCATGAATGAGCAAAGGTAAAGGAGAGGCAGGGAATTCTGGCATGGCGGAAGGGTGTCACAGTCACACCCAAGAGGAACTGTAAGAAGAGATACTGGCTGGGGCCTATCTTAGTGTTGTTTTTGTTTTGAAATTTTTTTTTATCCAATTAAGAGCATTCTGTACTTTGAGGACTAAAAACCTGGGAGAATAGATTTTTTTTTTTAAATAAACACCATGTACAAGCTATGTTCCCTGATGCACAAGGTGCAGGCTGCACAGAAGGTAGCTGCAGGGGTTCTGCCCAGAGGGGTCTCCTCACAGAAGAAGGCACAGTTAGAGTGACGTCATGAAAGACAAAGGCTGATTCCAAACTGATGAGGAGAGGATAACCAGTCCGGGGACAGGAAGGAACACATATAAGGATGCAAGGGTTGGAAAGGGAGGAGCCTGTGGAGCAGAGAGACAGAGAAGCATCCCAATTGCATCCTGGGGGACAAGGTCAACAGCTCTCTGCCTCCAGTGATGACAGAAATGCTAAAATCCCCAACCACCTTGGAGCACACACTAAATCTCCATTTAGCACATCCAGTAAGAAGCCCAAATAAAATGGACAATATAGACTAGCTCCTGTTATTTATGTTGGGGAAAACAAATTAGTTAACCATGACTGAAGAAAATGGTTTCAATATATTATGTGTCTTAACATTTCAGAAAGCACTGCCCTCAAAGGAATAACAGGCCACTGCATGCATAGATTTTATTGGAAAGAAACATGAGCCTGTTCAATACCTAGAAAGCTGGGTTCCCCTGCAAAGACTAAATCTGAAGGACTGCAAGAAGAAATTGGATGCAGTAGACCTAGAGGCAAGGGAAGCCCACAAGTAAACAAAGGGTTCCCCCAAAGTGAGGAGTGAAAAGAGAAGACATTCCTTTGTCTATGTCAGATTTTTCCTAGAGGTGAATATATGTTGGAAGGTTTATACTTAAAGTGTTGATGAAAAAAACTTCCAATATATCTTTATGAATATTGCACATATGTAGGCACATAGATGCTTATACACTTTATATGCATAAATACACATGATTCTCATGAGGAAAATTATAGTACTTATTCAAGAGAAAGGGCAATGTTATGAGTACTGCTAAGACCTCCCCAATGATCATTACCTTTTGATATTCATGTAAATATGATTCATATTCCCTGTAAACAGAGGTTACATCTAGTATCTTGCTTCGGACCAAAAGAACTCAGAAAATTTGATGGGTTGTCACTTCTGTGATTACATTAGAAAAAAAGTGCTACTCTTCATTGTTTCATTTGCCTGAAGAAGCTTTTTAGTTTGATACCATCCCATTTATTGATTATTGGTTTTACTTCTGGTGCTTTAGGAGCCTTGTTATGAAATTCAGTTCCTAAGCTGACATGCACTGGAGTGTTGGCCTACATATTCTTCTAGTAGGTATAGGGTATCTGTTCTAACACCTAAGTCTCCCATCCACTTTAAGTTGAGTTTTGTGCAGGATGAGAGATAGGGGTCTAATTTCATTTTATTATATATGGACTTCCAGTTTTCCTAGCACCATTTTTTTGAAGAGGTTATTTTCAACAAGGTGTGTTTTAGGCACCTTTGTCTAGTATAAGGTAACTGTATTTGTGTGGGTTTTGTCTCTGTGACTTCTATTCTATTCCATTGGTCTTCATTCCTGTTTTGGTGCCAATATCATGCTGTTTTTGTTACATAGCTCTGTAGTATAATTTGAGGTCTCGTATTATGATGCCTCCTACTTTGCTTTTCTAAGGATTGTTTTTGCTATTATCAGTCTCTTATTTTTTTGAATGAATTACATGAGTGCTTTTTTCTATTTCTATGAGGAATGATATTGGAATTTGAGTAGGAATTGCATTAAATCTGTAGGGATTTGAATGAATCTGACATAACTTTTCTGTGTACATATATGAATACACCACAGTGAATCTCACCATCCTGTACATCCATAAACTGAGATCCTAATTAGACTAAGATATAGTCCAAGCTTGTACGACTATATCAAAATGATTTCCACCATCATGTAACTAAAAAAGAACAAATAAAAATTAAAAAGAAAGAAAAAAAGTGTGACTTTCTTACTAGCAAACTCTCTGTATTGCCTACTCTGCTGGCTGGTTTTGATGAAGCAAACTGCCATGCTGGAGAGGTCTAGGTGACAAGGAACTGAGAACTTCCACTGGCCCACATCCAGCAAAACAGTGAATCTTATCAAAAGCAATTGAGTTTGGAAGCCAGTCTTTCCCCAGTGGGGCCTCAAGGTGAGACTCACAGTTTCATAAAGGCCTGTGAGTAGTCCTAAAGCAGAAGGTGCGGCTAAGCTGTGCATGGATTCCAGGTCCACAGAGACTGTACAGATTGTTTATTTATGGAATTTCCCATTTGATATTTTCAGACTGCAGTTCACCCCATGTAGCTGAGACCTTATCTGAGCAAAACCTTAGAAAAGGAAAGACCCACTGTAATTTTTTAATAGAACAAGAGAAAACTAATACAGGTCCAAGTGCTAAAACAGGCCTTGCCTTCTCCATTCAGACTAGAAAGTGTTCCTATTTTGACTACTGCCAGCACATTTTCATATTGTCTCCTAGACCTGTGAATGTCTATTTAAATTCGTTTTTAAATATGTATTATATTTATCCTATTTCAGTTTATTTGCACTTCTTCATTCTGTTCCCTTCTCCTTTTTTCCTTTAAGTAAGCAAAGGGAAACTTCTTTCCCCTGCACTCCTAATATTTAGGACTGGCTATATTTGATATATTCAATAAAGAGTCTTAATATTTGAGGCAAATATGTATGTCTCAACTTCCTTATATAGTTTATATGACTATAAACTATATAAGGGCATGAAGGCTAACTAATCATAGGAGATATATATATAATGCTTCCAGGATTACAAAACCAATCATACACACACACACACACACACACACACCCCTACCTAAAGGTATTGCTTGTATTTGAAACTCATCAATGTATATTTGAGGTTAACTTTGCAGATATATTATAAGCTATTTTTCAGAAAGTTCAAAGGACACTTAAAATTTTCTCACAAAAAGGGAAGTTAATGAACATTGTCACTCACTCTATTGAACCATGTCACATAAAAATAAATTTCATACACACACACATAAGGCATCAAAATAGAAGCTTCCAAAGGAATGTTTTACTTATAGGTCACATAGTGGTATAAAAGTAGTACTTATCATGCACTAAAAAAGTAGAATTTACAAAGCAGACATAAACTATGGCATTTTATTTAATTCTGAAAATTTAGAGTTAACTTATCTTTCGCTAAGGATGAGCAAAACATTTTTAAAAGATGTTAAAAACCTCATTTAACTTGTATTTAGTACACTATGTAGAAGAAAGTTATACACTTAATTTAAACAATTATAATTTCCTCATATTGAAAACAACAGCTGTGGAAGAAAGTAATTAACATGATTTACTACATAATCATTCTATCATTATATGCTATTTGGAAATATAGTAGCAAAACTGAGTGGCTTCCTTGCTAACACTCATTAAGAAATCTGTGTTCTCAATCTTTTCCTCTTATCTACCAACTTTACATGAAAACCCGTTGTTGGGGCTGGGGATGTGGCTCAAGTGGTAGCGCGCTTGCCTGGCATGCGTGCGGCCCGGGTTCGATCCTCAGCACCACATACAAAACAAGGATGTTGTGTCCGCCGATAACTAAAAAATAAATATTGAAATTCTCTCTCTGTCTCTCTCACTCTCTCTTTAAAAAAAAAAGAAAACCCGTTGTTAATTTATTATGGAACATTTTAGAACATGCTTCCTTGGACTTTGGAGCTCATTCTTGTTGCCTGGTACAGATACTTAATAGATGTGTCCCACATATCATGTCACAAAGAGATCCAGTGCACAACTTCCTAGAGTGATAATGCATTTGATTAAATGATACAGATTTGATGAAAAGATAACATACTTGTCTACCATATGTGATTATGCTTTTAGGAGTTTTGCAAAGAATGATGATACCTAGTGAATTAGTTTGATTACTACACCAGAGAAAGGGATGAAGAAAATAAGCTTCACCCTTTCAATTAACCATCCTTATTATCAACTAATTTTCTTCAGTTTATTTCTACTATTAACATTGAGGTTAAAGTATGATGTAGCAAGAAAGTTTTAAAATGAATAACTATATGAAAATTTGTCCTATACTGTGGAGAATGGTTCTCTGTGCTTCATCTCCAAAAGTGATTACATTTTGCCTGATGCCTAAAACATAATGCTATTAACTACCATATAATCCATATTTATTTGCTTTTTAGGCAGGGGAGGGTTGGGCTACCTAGTATATTTTTTTCTTTCTTTCTTTTTCTTTTTCTTTTTTTTTTTTTTTTTTTTTGAAACAATAGTATCCACATTGTATGCTTCCAGGATTACAAAACCAAGATCATGCCATTCAATGGAACATAGATCTAGAATAGAAGGAATTAGTATACAGACTTGTTAACAAGATATTACTGCTTATTTCTGAGTGATATAAATGTCTATTAGAGGTTTGATGAATTATAAAAAAGCACTGTTGGGTGCTGCAAGTGGAAGTTAGTTTCAGAGGGGAGCCTGACACTTTGTTAATTATGGTATCAGCACTCTGCTAAATGTTAGCAAGGAGCAAATCCAGAGAAAGACAAAACCAAGAGGAGTGAATTCAGAACATTCAGAGTAACTTTAGCCTGGGATTAATGGAAATAGAGGATTTATAGCACATTACCATTAGGGCTACTTCCACTGAAGCCAAAAAAAGACTCAAGTTCATTCTTGAGCTTCAGGTTGGTGGTCATTGTGGGTGTGCCCAAAGACAATAATGCATGTTCTTAATATAACCATCTCTAGTCACAGTCAAATACCTCTATTCTAGCTTACTTCTGAAGAATACAATCTCAAGTTATTGGGGACTCACTGTCAGTAGTTTCCCATGGCTATGAGAAACAGAAGAAGTATTCCACAATAAAGTTATAATGAAAAAGTTCAGAAATTCATAAAGTTAATTTCTTTCACCCTAAATGTTTCTCTGTTACCCCCTCTCACACACACACACACACACACCAAGAAAAAACCCTGAAGATTTATTGGGGGAAAATATGTGCCTTTCATTTGAGCTTGATTTATTATTTATTAGATTTTACTTCTAGGTTCAGACCCAGTGGTCAAAGGAGAGCTTGCCTCAAAGGATGAACTACCTTTGAGAAGGACTGCATTGCAGAAGTCTCCTGGGAACTGTCCTTGGTTCTGAACTTGAATTCCTTGCTATTTTGACACTAAGCTTTCTACAAAGTTGTCATCACTGCAGTCCAGTGTATTATTCCCTTTGATGAATACACACACACACACACACACACACAGAAATACAGGAAAAAATACATTGCATGCTTTCAGGATTACAAACCTATCATATATATATA
>NW_026000021.1:6547849-6569922 GCF_001458135.2 Marmota marmota marmota
ATATATATAAATTCCCTTTGATGAATATATATATGTATATATGTGTATGTATGTATGTATGTATGTATGTGTGTGTGTGTATATATACATTATTGTCCCCATTTGCTCATTTGTTTAGTATTCAATTTTTGCATGTTTATATTTCTTCAGATAATACTATCTGCATAACATCACTTTGAATCTCTTCTATATATATATCCTAAAATTCAATCATGGTGCAATTGGATTTCTAAAACCATATCTAGACTGTCTTTTCTGTCCTGCCCACCTCATCCACCAGGGCAGTTTGCTCCAATGCATCCTTTCAGGTTGCTGTGAACCATGATGTTGAGGGAAATAAGAGACTTGCTTCAATTACACTAAATGCACTTGGGAGAGCAAGAAATTTAGCAACAGGAAAGTATAACTAGTAACCATTCTAGTAATAATAGTACCTCTCCATTCCTACTTCTTCCTTGAGCTAGGGAGCATGAAAAATGACTGGGATGTGAAAACAATTGAGACCTGACTATTATACTTGGACAGGAAGTTCAAACACATCATTTCAGACTGTAGCCCACCCACAAACTACATGAATGACACTCTTGTCTCTCCTTTTCACTTAGCACAACTCCTAATTTAAATGATTATAGATTACATGTTACTAAACTGTAACCATTTGTTAGCACTTATATTCCATACCCTGTTTTGCATATATTAACTCATAATTTTATGATAACAAGTTCCATAAGAGCTGTTATTACTTCTCTCACATGCCCCTCAATAATTACATGAAGCACCTAACACATGTTAAATGACTAGCTCAAGATAACACAGATTTTAAGTTGTAGAGCTTGGGTATGAACACAGGTAATTGGGTTCTCTAGTTGTGTGTTAAGTTTATTGGTCTCAGACTAAAATTCCTGAAATTATTTAACACACGTAAAAACATACTATTTATGGACCCATGAAAACTAATAATGCAAATAATTTCTATTCTTAACCTTTTTTGTTCTTATAGGAATAAAAATAAATA
Organism: Marmota marmota marmota; assembly: GCF_001458135.2. Lineage (NCBI taxonomy): Eukaryota > Metazoa > Chordata > Mammalia > Rodentia > Sciuridae > Marmota > Marmota marmota. The sequence goes on from NW_026000021.1 coordinate 6,548,865, forward strand.
CTTTTTATTTTTTAGGTAACTACCAAAAGGCATTTAATCAAGCAAACTAAAAAAAAAAATTGCTTGCTAATATTTTTCCTAAAATAGCACACAATCATTAAACTTGTCCTGATATGACCCAAACATAATTTAACTTTCCCATGATCAAGTAGAACAGTCACTATAACTATTAATTGCTGAGTATATACCATAATTTTCTTGTTCCCTCAGTTATTGGTCACTGTTTTCACAATTCTTGAATCTAACAGTTATATTTATCTATACAGTATTGCTTCTACTATATTGCTATGAATGTAGAAATTTTATAACCAAGTTGGTTAACAATATAGAAAAAAGATAGAAGTCAACTAATTTTGAGTGAAAAATCACAGTATTTTTCCAAAAGTGAAGTGCTTACAATTTAGTACACAGAGGCAATTATTTTAATTATGTTTTTTCATTTAATTTTAGATTCTCAGCAGATTTTTAGGGAGTTGAGGTCACCACATAACTGAATCTCATACCCCTCCTAGAAGCAATATCAGTAGCTGTAATATTAATTACAATAATTATGCTGATAGGTAATTTATGTCAGATATTCTGCTCAGAATGTCATAAGTATTATGACATCTTCTTTTGCCACAACTTTCTGAAATAGACATTATTTCCCCATTTGTAGATGACCATATATAGGTTGCAGAGAAAGTAACTTGCCCAGAACAGTTAGAATTTGAACTCAGTCTGTATGATGCAGAGAAATACTATAAGCTAAAAACAGTTGGGAGAAAGGTAACAGTATATAAAGAAAAGAAAAAATATAGTGGCCCTGGATAATAACATAGTGACAGAAGATCTAATCCAGCTTTTATAGGTCTTCAAACATGGTCCATAGCTAAATACAAATGATAACCAACGTATTATGCTCTGATAGTAGTAAGGCTTAAGTCAGCCTATGATTACTACACAAATTCCAATAAGTAACTATTACAATAGATTTCTGAGGGCCCCTTAATGAGTGGTACTTGTCCTATCCATAATGGCACAGGCTAACAATTGCCCCAGGACACATTAAGCTGTGCAAAGAAATATAAAGAGGAAAAAAAATGTTCAGTGAATGCAGAAGGTGCCAGAGAATGTTCACTAACTGTCTACTCCCATTTGTTTTCCTTCTCTAAATAAGCTATAATCAACTTTGGAAAACCATTTGCTAAAAATAAATGTGGGAGATGATTTTTTGTAGTAATGCAACTAACCCCTTTAGAAAAAAACATATTCCTCAGGCCCTGGTATCATTCACTTCCCATATCAAGAAAATCCTCTTAGCTAATATACAAACCTGTCAATGCAAGCGATTGTTAACCAAATTCCCCTCTTGCATAAAAAGCAGTGTTTCAGAAATGTATTCTTTTATATGCATGTGTAGAAAAGTGTTCTCTGGGATTGATGAGGCTTTAGGGAAGAAAACAAGAAGTTTGATCACTAAGAAATTTCCCTTCAAATCACAGCATCAGAATGGATTCAGATATGGAAATGATCTGAGGGTAGTCATAGAGGAATATCCAATTTTGGTATATTCACAGGGGAATAATTGTTTTTAGGGTCAGGGATGAACAGCTGAATTCCTGATTATCCAGACCAGAGTCCTACACTCAATGCCTGCAGAAGCTGGGCAGGTAAACCAAGTTGAGGGACAGACGAGGGAAGTGGTTCAGTAACATCTGAAGTCAGCAGCCCCTCTTCAGCTCTTCCTGATCATGTGTTCTCAGTGCAATTGGAAATCTGTGTCAAGAGATCGCCCAATTCTCTAAAGAAAACACACCCAGATTTTACATATATCTGCAAATTTTTAAAGGGGCAGGGGATGCATGGATCACTTGAATGATTAAAAACAAAAAAGACAGTTGACTCATTTTGTTAGGATGCCAACCACATTTTGAAGGCTCTACCTGCATGACCTCTTCACTTCACCCTTGCTAACTCATCTAAACTTAATCATCTCACAAAGGCTCCATTTCCAAATGCCAACCAGTACATTGAAGATTAGGGCTTCAATACATGAATTTGATGGAAAGACAAATATTCAGTCCACAGCACAGATTGAGAATGAAGGAGGTCACCTGCATATATATTTGCTAAAAAAATTAAAATAAAACCTGTACTTTCACATTTTGGTGTGGCATACAAATGGCATCATAACAGCAGCTTCAAATATTCCTCTGGAAAAATGCCATGTGGAAGTAGATGGTATTTCTCCACTGTCCGAAAAACGTCCCTGTGAATGACCATGTTCAGGGAATGATAATAAGTATCAGTCAATGTTATCACCAATGAGGAAGTAGACAAATCCAGAGGTATATTAGGTTCCTGTGGATGGTATAACAAATGATCACAAACTAGGTGCTTCTTTTAAAAAAAGCAGAAATTTATTCTCTTACAGTTATGAAGGCCAGAAATCCAAAAATCAAGATGAATAGGCCCACTATCCCTTGGCTCCTGGCTATCCTTCTTCATCTCTTTCGTTTTCTTTAGCTTCTTGGCTGTGTCTTTCTCTGCTCTGTTTTCCCACTGCCTTCTCCTTTCAGTGTTTCTCTTATAAGGACACCTGTGATTGTATTTAGGGACTACCTGAAAATTGAGAATAAGCATCTCTTCTCAAGATCTTTAACTTAATCAAATCTTTTGCTATATAAAGTAATAGTCACACGTTCTGGCTATTAGGTCATGGGAAAGTCTTCTCCAGGAACCACCACCATTCAACCCACTACAAGTGAGGAATCTGGGTAGGTAGGAGAGATTTCAGTTAGAATTCAAGGAAAACTGAGAAGCCTCAAATGATTTCCACCAGTGAATTCAAGTGGACAAGAACATGAGGTAAAGGTGTCTGGAGGAAAGGGTCTGAGCAGCTGGCAGTTACCAGCAGCCTATTCACAAGGACCAGCAGGACCCAAAGCAATGGGCAGGATATAGCTTGATTGCAGTTTTAGGCTTCTCAGCTAGATTTTTAGACAACTTTACCTTATATGTGGTAAACAAGTCAATACAGTTGAAACCATACTGCTCGCAGTACATTCAATGTTTCAATAAGAACCTCCATAGTTCTGTACAGGAGGGAGTATAGCGTGTGTTGACATTTTGTATAGCAAATCAAGACAAGTTGTTCCAGCTTACTTTTAGCCTACAACTTTAAAAGGAAAACATTATTTTAATTTATTTATAAATGACCATCAACACATCCACATGGTTTTATATTTCTTTTAAGGTCAAAATCCCTGATCTTGAAATTGGGCAATAGTCCAACAGTCTTGAGATCCTCCATAATTAAACCATATTATTATTGCTGCACATTTAATAGCCTGGCCAGGGTTAACACTAATGAAAGGGATCAAACAGCATGAGATTAGGAACACACAGCACTGTATAAAAACACACTAAACATTTATTTGATGTTATAATCGTATAAGAAAATACCAGCAGCCTTTCTAGGGTTAGATCTGTCCCAGAAAATGCTGAACCCTGAATAAGGCACAGTTATGAGAGAGCAGGGGATGTATTTACATGGTTTCTGGTACCAGTTTGCCCAGCCACCAGCAGATTCTGAACAACAGCAGCCCTGTTAGCCACAAATTATGCAGGACCAGGAGAAAGTTCAGCATACAAAGTTCAGCATGAGTAGTCCCAATAAACAATAATTCTATGCAATCTTCTATTTTCATTTTTTTATGAAAAATAAAATACAAAAATAATTCCAATGTAGTAAATTAATGATTTCTAGATATTTTTTTTTTCAAAATTAATGAATAAACATTAAGAAAACAAAGAAAATGTCAGTGTGGTGTATATATTCACAATAGAAGGTTACTCAGCCTTAAAAAAAATGACTTTATGTCCTTTTCCAGCAAGTGGATAGATCTAGAGGCTATCATGCTAAGTGAAATAAGCCAGTAGAATGAAAATGGAAAAAAAAAACACAAAGGTAGAATGTTCTCTATGATATGTGGATACTAACACACAATAAGGGGTGGAGGGTAGGAAAGAATAGAAGTGTAGTGGATGAGACAAAGGGAAAGAAAGGGAAGGGATGGGGAATGGGAATAGGAAAAGACAGTGGAATGAATCTGATATAACTTTCCTATGTTCATATATGAATACACTAGAGTAAAACTCCACATCATGTACAACCACAAGACTGGGGTCCTAATTAGAATAATTATAATATGTCATGTGTATCTAAAAAGAACAGATTAAATAAATAAATAAAACATAGAAAGGGCTAGGGACATAGCTCACAGGTAGCTCAGTGGTACAATACTTGCCTAGCATATGTAAGGCCCTGGGCTCAAACTCCAGAAACACACACACACACACACACACACACACACACACCACACATACATACATACAGAGTGAGAGAGAGAGAGAGACAATTTTACTATTCTCCTGAACAATTTAAATATTTTGAGACCACAAAGATCAGACCACTGATCTTTGTTGAACTTAAAATCATTAGAACTGTAATATTGTTAAAATTCAGATACCAGGGTATCCTTCCAAAGGTTATGATCTGATAAGCACATCCCAGGCAATTCTATCACAGGTGGTCTGGAACCACATGGAAAAATACTGCCCTATGAGAGATAGTATATAATAATTACACAGAAAAAAATCTGTTCAAAACAGGGAAATATTACATATTAATGTGCCATAAAGTGAGGATGCTACCATACACATCAGTTCAGAGATTTCAACAATATTTTAAACATATCCTTAATTTGGCAGATTCTTGATTTCATTTTACTCTTTCTAGACACTGCTTTTAAATATGGTATTCCCTTTACTCACAATTAACATTTCAAACAAAGAGAAAAATATCTAGGTCTCTTTAATCAGAAGCACATCTAGCATACCTTAATGGAATTGAAAATTAAAGTGTACTATGATGGCTCAACCTTCAGTAGTCTGATAAAATCCTGTTCAATAATGTCCAGCCTAAAACTCTTCCTGATTCTCTAGAATATTTCTAACCTACTTCTGTGACATTTCCCACATCCTATGCTATTGAACTCATCTACACCATTGTGTACACCCTCAGTACATTGCCATGAACAAGGCTGAAAAATCAAATTATTCAACCAAATTAACTGTTCTTTTTAATCTAGGATAATTACATAATTCTTTGATAGTGATTTGAGTATATTTAACAAATCTATTACATCTACCAATTTGATTCTAGAAGGAATTTTTTTAAAGAAAGAGCAGAAAAACAATAATATACCCAGGATATTGCCAACTTTTGAAAAAAACTAATATAAAGGTCAACTTGGAAGGACATCTCATTTCAGGCTCCCAGGTGTAACTAGACAACAATAAGAATGAGTTCCTTTACCAAAGGGAATCAATTTAGATACATTGAAATGGGAGGTTGTGAGGAGTTGGGTTAGTTAACATTGGACTCATGCTATACTAGCAACATTATTAACATTACTGGTTCCATGCAATTTCGCTATTTCTTTGGGGCTTGCAAAATTAATTAAAAATTATTGAATTTTCTCCTGGATAATTTCTGGGCTGTTTATTTAAATTTGGAGTAGATAAGAGGTTTTGAATGGCCTGAGCACAATGACAAATCTTAGCTTATGCAAAAGTAACATTCCAAGAATAGTGATGCTTTTGTAAAATACCCACTAGGAGTTTTGCACATTTCACAAGATCACCAGTGGACTACAACTGTGAATTTCACATGTGGTAACTGAAATTTTGAAAGGGAAACACTGTATTTGTAACTGAGTTGCATTAGAAGTAATGATGGGAAAAGAAAAGGCAAATTCTCTAGGTGCTAAGAGTGCTAAGGGTTCAGTAAGACATCTGTTCCACACACCTGGCTAACTGGGAAAAATCACATCTCTCTCCACAATAAATCACAAGGTGTCCCAATGCCAGACACTGTAATGGGAAAGATCTATTTTCATGAAAATAAGGATGGTCAATGACTATTTCAGTTAAAATTCTGATAAGAGTTAATGGCAGAAATTTCACAAGTTGTTTTCATTTGTGGCATTAACTTTAAGAAAATAACATTCATATCACAAAATAATTTCCTATCACCTCCACAGATTCAATAGACAGATACTTTAAATGAGATATTTATGCAAGAGAGAGATTTTGAAACATGCATGTAACATCACAGTATTCATTATTCTGAGGTGTATGAATTGAAATTGTCTTTCTTATCTAAGTTGAGGTTTATAAGTTCCATTTTAGAAAAGGTTGCCTGCTCTATCTGTTAAAGGAATGCCTATAAAATTTCATTAGATGTAATACACACCCTAGGAAAGGACATCTTGATCAAACATTTAACCAATGTACTCAGCAGTGAACATGCATAAGTCCTGTGCTATGTATTCATTCAAACTGCAAACATTGACTCTTCTAAATAGAACACCTTCAGTCTCATGAGTAAGAGGGAAATAAACAATATCCTAATGCACATTCTTTGCAAAATAAAGGAGAAAACTTAGGTTTTTGCCAAAATGTTTTTCTAACAACAATTCCAGCTGGATATTATTCTTCTTGTAACTTAAATTCTGTGAATGACAAATGTATCAAAACATACCATATTATTGCTATGAAAATGACATATTGATTATCATGTCATTGATTTGCCCATTTTGACATATTTGACAATATGATCAAAAGACCATCTGCTAATTAAATATAATCTTTATTGTCTAAGTATGTGATTTAGATTTTCTTACCAAAGAGACAATAATACAACCTAATTTATAGCAAAGTGCTTTTCTACCAATTTTCAAGTTTAAAACCTATGTGTATTCAACAGCCCTAACACAACTGGTAAGGTATAGAAAGCAACCAGCAAAACATGTGAAGAAAAGAGGCAGCACTTAGAAACTCTTGGTGCATAACTGAGTGGCTACTTGGTGAATAATGAAAAGTGTACCCAGGGTAGAAGAAGAAGGGACAGCCAGCTGGCAGATTTCTTTCTGAGCCTATGGGTCAATTGGTTTGAAATGTTTTTCCAGAAGAAAGATGTGTGAATAGTAAAATAATTTTGATGTGAAACCAAAGAATTAATTTGTAAAAAAAATGAATTAAATATAACTCTTTAAAATAAACCTGATATATTGTTGTTTTGAAAAAACTGTCACCTCTCTTAAATTTGCTTTTACATTAACATTTTAAAATTTGTACTTAAATAGGAATATGTTTACTCTGAAAATCATTCTACATGATTTGTTTGAATGCATACTCACACACATATGTGCTTGTAGATTTCCATTATTTAAGGATTAATATTAAGGATTAGATGAACCTTACTGCTTCTACAACATTGGAATGATTTATTGCTTGGATTATTTAATTTAAATTCATTTAATTTAACTGCAATTAAGTAAATGAGTGAAAAATCATCATTTTTTTTCTAGGTGATCTAATCTACCTCTATGAACTAAATGCCTATATTTGGATTGGAGAGAATGCAGATTTTATATAGATTTAAATAAATTCATAGGATTATCAACTATGTCAAAAATTCTAAAGAACTGCATCTATTAGTTTCAAGGTTATTTTTTGAATAAAATAACTTCAAAGGAAGTTTAAACAATATTATACACATTTACTTAGGTAATTAAGTATAACAAAAATGAAGTTAAAAATATTATACAGAAGGTATTTAAATATGTCAACTGCTAGCAGCCAGAGACACAATGTTCCTAGACCAAAGACCTTCTTCAGAATTTCACAGGTGGTGTCCAGGCTCATGGCTAGGGCCTCAGCACCTCAGGATCTGCTTCTACATTAACCACTTGGAAAGACTGGCCTTCCATAGGAGAGTTCCCCACCAGAGTTCCACCAGGATTAGAAAGAGAATCCTAGGGAACCTAGATAACGTTCTGGATTCTGTTGAACATTTTATATCACATATTTTTTTGTGACAAAGAGTTAGAACACTTTTCTATGGAACTAACATCACTTTTGCAGTAACATAAACTAACAGGAATTAAACAGTAACTATCCAAGTTTAATCAGTACTGAGTATTTGTACAACTGCTTACCATCCCATAATCACACTCTGTCTAGCATTTGCTAACTGAAAAGTACAAATCAATGCTAAACAAATATGTCAGTAAGTATACTTACCTGTTGAGTATAGAGTTAACTGCCAGCCCCAAAGGATTAACTCCTACCTCAAGCTTCTCATAGAATTCCTATTTCAATGGGTGCATAAAGGTTGTGCCTTGCTTTTCTTACCTCTCTTGAGGGCAAAAATTTTACCTCATACTTCATAAAATATGCTATCATCTAACTTGCACTGATTCTTGTTAGATGCTGATCCCACAGCTTGGAATTCTATGATAAGTTTCTCTGATTGGCTTGACTCATTAACATCTATAGTTGTAAGTTTGAAGTAATATACAGAGTAAGCAGTTTCTGCCAAAATGGAATATTAAATCTCATTAAAGATCCAGATGCTATAGAAGAGAGAGTTTAGAAACAGATCCAGAGACATCTGAAAATTATGTCAAAGTAATTGGCATTGCAGATCAATGGGAAAAAAGATACTCAACAAATGATACTAAGAAATTGTTTATTCATAGGTAATTAAACCCTTGCCTCATACCATATATAATGATCAATTTAGAGTGTATAATAATATTTTTGTGAATCTGGGATAAGAAGCATTCCTTAAATGGAACCTGAGATGTATAAATACTGAAAGGGAATTTTGATGACTACAACTGCATTAAAATAAGATACTCTGTCCATCAAAAACGTAAGGGAAAATACTGAAGAGGCAGGCCACAAAATCAAAGAAGATATTTGCAATTCATATAACCAAACATGGGGTGGTATCTCATATGCAAATAAGAAAATATGAAAATGAAAATATGAGCCAAGTTCATGAATAGGTGCTTCATGGCAAAAGTACTTTATATAAAGAGCTAGTAAATGTACAGAAGAATGCACAGCTCCAATTGTGAGTAGGTTCAAATAAAAACCACAGAGAATATTATTTTATGACTATAAGATTGACTAAAAAGTTAAGTTTGGCAAAATCAAAAGTTGGATGTGGAACATTCCTAGAGGAACAGAGACTGATGGAACAATTCTAGAGAGCAATTTGGCAAGAAGTAGTTAAGTTCTGGATGAGCATAACAAACAATGCAGTCATTTCCCTCCTGTTTATATGGCCCTGGAGAAGCCCCGCTTTGTGTGGTCAAGGAGACGTGATCAAGAAAGTTCATAGCATCCCTGTTTGTAAGAACCACAAAGAGATACATAGCACAGAAAAAGAGTACTACCAACATGGATAAACTATTCAAACAAAATGCTGAGATAAAAACAATGGAAAAAGAAATATAAATAGAATACATTTAACATCTCACCACTTCAATAATGTTTCATGAATGAAAAACAATACTATAAAAGAACTTGGGCCCCATATATATATGGGCGCATAGATAGATAGATAGATAGGTAGATACAAATTGGATTAGTAGACACCGAATTTAAAATTAGGTTTATTCTGAGTCTGGAAGAAAAAGAGTCAAACAGAAATGCAAGAATGGCAATAATTCTATTTGTAATATTTTACTTCTTATTCTGGGTGCTGAGCAGATGAGAGTGAATTTGTATTGATATAATATGAACAGAAATATTCCATTTTTCAATATATCTAAAACCAAAAACATCTAACATATTTTAATATTTTAGAAAACAAAATTTTAAAACAGTTTAAGACTCTTAAAGAAGTGACTCTAAAGTCTCTCCAATGAAGTAGGGAATTTCACTTCAGAAACTATCTAGCCCTTTAGAAAGCATATTGGGCAAGAGACAAAATATTTCAGATTATTTATATACTGTTACAAAAATAAGGAATTTCTAGAAAGAGAAATATCTGTATGAGGTTCTTTTTTTTTTTCAAAAGAGAAGAAAGGGATTTGGAAAATAGGTTCTTCTTCTGTTGGTGATAGTGCATTTTAACATCCTTGTACCTTCCTGTCCATCTGTCTGCTCCATTTCTAAGATGCAAGTAAAATGGTAGGCTTGCTTATTAAAATAAATCATACCAAGGAAAGTTTTCAGAATGACTTGCCCTTGTCCCCTCTTTGGCCAAAGAAACCTACTTAAAAGGCAGTATTCTACACATCTCCTCAGTAAATTCAATTGCATTTCTTTCTGGCTACCTCAGCTTCTATGATGATTGCAAATTGTATCCTGCCCTCATCCTGCAGGCTACGTATCATGCCTCCTATGTGAACAAAAAGCTTTGTGTTTTTCTAGTCCAAAAGTCTTTTACGAAGGACCACATTATAAATGGTGCTGTGTCAGGTACTTTTCAAAAACCTCTTTATAGACAGGGTCTGAGCAATTCCTGCCCCCAACCTGAAAGAACCTGGTGCCTGCTCAACCCCAAACCATGAACTTGCTTTCTCATGAGCATTTATATTCATTAAAGTGCTCAAGATTGATGATGCTCTTTAAAAATCTTCCTATGAACCCAATCCAATTTATATGTGTTTGAAAAAAATAAAACAAACGAAAAACATCAGGAACAACAACAAAATTGCCCACTGCATTATGAAATCTTCAAATATTTTTGCAGGTTTGACCAAAAGGAAAAACTTTTGAAAATATCTGGTATCTTTTGTAAAAATTATTATTGTGATTTTTTAGCCAAACTTATCTTTCCCACCCTCTTCCATTTGCATGGATGATAATGATGTAATGGCAGTTATAATTACAAAGAATGTCAATTCAATTTAATTTTAATTATTTAAAATTTGTAAACACTCCAGAGCAACCTCATTAAGCTGGTAGAATCAGCTTGTTTTCAAAGGATGGGGGAGTCAATATGTACAATTATTCACATTCCAACCTCCATTCACTCACACTCACCATTCTGATCAACCAGTAATCATACTCACTGAGGCCAGCAGTACCAGCAAGCCTTGTTATGTTTTCTTTCTTTTTTTTTTTTAAGTGATCTTCAAAGCTGTGTGCATATAACAAAGTCCCATATTTAAAAACAGCCAGAACAACTTTGGTCTGTATACACACTGGTGAATGAGTAGAAAAAAAATCTCACAAGATACCTGAAGGTAAAAATGTTTGCTTGTCAAAGTGAGATCTTAGAAAGCCGACTTATTCAGGTTCACATATTTTTAGAGTGTGAGATTATGTACTCTGCACACTGTCCACAGCCACAGGGCTTCATCTGGGTATGAAGCTTACAGCAAGTCAGATGAATAGGAGAACAAGCCTTCTGCCCAAGGTATCGAGAATGAAATTTTCCAGTACTATATTAGTGAAAAGTGCATTGGGTTAGATTTGGGAACACCAGCCTCATATGATTTACTGCTGGTGAGACCTGGGGTATATCTTCTAAGCCTCTCAGAGTCTGCTTTCTTATTAATATAATCCTAACATGAATAGCAACCTCACAAGGTTTAAGGCATGATTAAAGGTGCTGAACACAGTGAAGGTGTGCTATGCATGTAGTTCATAATGTCAAAAACAAAAGGTTGACCTTGAAACAAAAAGGGTCAACCTTCCATTACATAGTCTATAACTAATAAGATTCTAATAATTGATGACTGAATATATTTTTTAACTCTTTTAATTTTTAGAGCACTATAATTATACATAGTATTTGGGTTCAGTGTGACAAAATAATATATGCAAGGAATTTTATTTCAATCCCTATTCTTCCTCCCTTTTTCTTTCCCTCCTTCCTCCTTTCTGCTTTTTCCTCCCTTCTATTGATCTTCTTTTCACTCCTTTATTTATTTATTTATTTATTTATTTTTATTGGCATTCTGTTCACACACACAGGTGAAATTATTTGGGGTACATTTATGGATGTATGGGAAAAGTATTGTTCATTTCATTCCATATGACTGAATATTTTTTAATTGAAAAACCTGGAGTTTTCAAAAATTGTCATCCCTGGTCTGAACACATATGTATATCATACAAAGATCACAGGTAGACAATTTTCAGAATAAAATATTGTCCTATGTCAAAATTCTCTGCACAATATGAGAATGATTAGGCAAATTAAAATTCCACCTGTTGATCTCACGCTCATTGTCACATTCTACCAAAGCTGCTTTCCTCTACTATTGACATTTTAGCACTTCATGCAGACACTTGGTTGAAAGAGAATACAGAAGCTCAGAGGTTTCACTTTCTTCAGTGAAAGTGCAGTTACCACTGTCAACCACAGTTCTAAAATATTACAGAGAAATTTTAGATTGTGTGCTGCTCTGAATAGCATGCTGAAATTTCCCACCATTCTGTTACCTCCCCTACAGCATGTAAATCTCCCCTCTGTCCAGCATATCCACACAGTCCACTGGTCAGTCACTTATTCTCCATTATCAGGCTGATTGTTGTGGTATTGCAGTGCTTATATTCAAGTGAGCCTACATCACACACCTGTCATTCATCTCTCTGTCTCATCACGTAGGCACTGTATCATTCCATATCATCACAAGGACAAGCAGGGTATAACATTTTGAGAGAGACCACAAACACATAACTTTTATTACAGCATATAGCTATAATTGTCCTATTTCATTATTAGATATTGTTATAATCCCTTTCTGTGCCTAATTTGCAAATTAAACTTTACATTATGTATATATACAAAAAATACAGTACATATACTATCTGAGCCTTCAGGCACCCAATGGGGGAGGGTCTTGGACTTTATCCCCTGAGGATAAGGGGGGAAAATCATTGTGATATCAATTATCATCTTTACAAAAGGATTTCAATATCTATAATGATTTTTTAAAATACTTATTTTTTAGCAGGACACAATATCTTTATTTTATTTATTTTTATGTGGTGCTGAGGATGGAACCCCGGGCCTCACACATGCTAGGCGAGTGCTTACCACTGAGCCACAACCCCAGCCCTTTATAATGATTTTAATGTCTGTTTCTTTAGCTTGTTATTACAACAACCTGCAGATTTGGAATCATGGCTCCATTTTCAAGGTAATTAGCAATTTTTAAAGCTATGGAGGTCATTAAATGGCAGGCGCCAGACAGCTCTGCCTTTCTTATATCAAATGTCATGTTTTTTTTTTTTTCTGAACCTTATTTCTATACATTTATGTCAATCAGAAAGGTGAAACCTCCATTATCAACTAAAGTACAAAAGGGGATCAGACTTCTCAGTGTTGGTAACGTAGAGGAAGGAGTCCTCACCAAATTAACCATCATTCTATGAACAGAGTGAATCTCTGTATTTCATTGTGAAACACTAAAGTGGGGGTTTTTACTTGGATGGTTTCCATGTGTTCTCTGCCCTGAGGAGAACATTCTCGCTATCCAGTGAAAAGAACTCTGAAGAGTTTGGACACACACAGGTGAAGTGACACACACCTCTAATCTCAAGGAAACTGAAGCAGGTGGATTGCAAGCTTAAGCCCAGCACAGGCAACTTGGAAAGACCCTATTTCAAAATAAAATTTTAAAGGGGATGTGGATGTAACTCTGTGGTAGTGAACTTGCTTAGGATGTGCAAGGCCCTGGATTCTATCAGCAGAACTTCAAAAAGGAAAATAAAAGAATTTGACCACAGTAAATTTTCTGCAATGTACCTACACAACCAGTGGTCATGGAATTGAGGTGGTAGAGAAGACCCATTTATCTCAATTTCTGTAGGCACAAATCCACATGGTTTACCCTATCTAGGGCTTTCTTTTCCCTTTTCTCCACCACCAACCCTAACAGTTGTAGCTCCAGGATTCTGGCATGCATTGATCAATTAACCAACATCTTTCAGTGTTTAACTCAAGGAAACCTGAACAACTATCATGCCAAATCTCCCAGGCTAATGCCCAAAACAAAAGATGCACAGGTATGAACCTGGTCCCAAATTGGGAACAATGGAATGTTTAACAGAAAAGGGAAAGAAATATTCAGAAGCAGATACTTTCAATTTAGTCCAATATGGTAAAACACAGTAAGTCTTAAGCTACTGGGGAGAGGTGGCCAGAACCTAAACTGAGGGTCTTTTCTTCTCTGGCCATACTTTGCTCTTTCAGTAAGTCATAATTCAACATCTTACGGGTTTCCTGTAGCTCCTCTAATGTTCTCTATTACTTCCCTGGGTGTGTAAACCACTTGATGGAGAAATGATATCCCACCTATTTCTTGAGGATTCTTCCCAGCACTTGGCTTAGAGATTGTTAATTGATTATGTGCTGAAGTTCTAGTGGACAGGAAGGAGAAAACAGTGAAGAAAGTTCTAGGGAGAAGGCAACATCTTTGAAAATTGAAGGAATAAGAAAAATATCCAAGTGAGGGAAAAAGAAAGATGGTTTTATGTTGGAGAGTTTATTTAGGTAGGAGAAAAATAAATGAGCAACCTTTGCACAAGTTGAAACCTGCATTCCACCAGCTAATAGAAAGTAATCTTTCCCATTTGTAAAATGAAAACCACAGAAAGATGATAAGATACTTTGTACTAAATCTATCTGGGAACGGCATGACAAAATTTTCTCCATTTTCTCAGTTCAGCCCAGAACATAATACACAAAATTGTATTCAGAGCACATTATCTATGCTGCTATTTATTTTCTGAAACATTAGTCTGGGCATATTTTTCTACATTTTTATATCAATATATGTCCCTTAAGATTCAGACATATTTACTCAAGGGAATTGGTTTACAACAATTTTGCAAAATGTTGACTAACTATTTGAGTGATGAACTGAACAAAAGGTCACCTATATTCTTCATTTATCACGCCTTTGATGGTTGAAAATACTTGTTAACCTTTCTTCTTCTCGATTTTATCACCAAAAAGAAATAGGGATAAAAGTGCTCACTTTGAAGTCTATGTGCGACTGAATGCATTTGTGAAATTCTTTGAGATTCTCAGATGGAGATGCTAGTGAAATCATTAAAATTTAGAGGACCTTGGGAATTTGAATCCTTTAATACTCCAAAGGTAAAGTAATCAGATTAATGGATTTTTTTTTTCTTAGTTAATCTTGTCAAGAGTCTGGGTTGCTTAAGATCAGATGTTTTCTCCTACTCTATTGGAAAAAAAAAAATGACTTGAGACTTTGAGTAGAGAAATAAAAACCAACTTCCTAATTATTCCCTCTGCGTGGTCCTCTGAGACGAAAGCTGATCTGAGGTTAAACTTATTCTTTAACTAATTAAACTCTATTTCTTTAATTAAGCAGCACTAACAACCTTACTTTAAAGGATGCTGGCTGTGTTACAATCAGAATAATTTTTGTGTATTTAACACCAGAGATGGCCAAAAGGTCTTAAATTACTTTAACCAGGTAAACCTTTAGTCAAAAGGTTGTTAGTGAAGAAGATGAAAGACGAGTGGGTTGGAAGAGTTCTAAGCCTCAACTGATAAAAATTAAAACAGGTGTTGGCTCCCAAGTCCTTGAGTGGGCAGCATGCCCACCCCACATCTACAGTCAGACCTCAATCCCAGGACCTGAAGTTATCAACAGAGGATGTGGGGGGTAAAGTCCATGACAAAACTGTTAACTGTGTTATTTTATAATGCACTGAGAATATTTAAAAGAATACAAACATTTACTACCCTAGAGTTTATTTAATTGCATTGAAAAGAATTCAAATGTCTCTCTTCTAAGTTACCATCAAAAAATTTTTGAGCATAGGGCTGAAAAGGTAAGCTTTTTGTATGAATGCAATGATTTATGCATGAAAATAAATGAGTGAGAGATTGAATGAAAAAAAAATGGGATGACCTGATTCAATACTCTCAACTTGTAGGAGAAAAAAAGAAAGGTCCTGAGATTAAATGGAGCACCCAAACTCACACATGGACTTTTTACAGTAAACTTTTGCTGAAAGCTTACAAACCATCAAGGATTAAACTAAAATGGGTTTAATGAAAAACAAAACTGCACTTTTCCTGTGCAACTAGTTACCTGTTTTACAAAGTTTGTGAAAAAAAAAAAAAACATTTCTCACAACTGTTCATCAGCAGTGCACATTGAATTTCTAGGTTTATAAGTCATAGGCTCAGAAAATCTTGTTTTCACTTTCCATAAATGGCAAAATAAATAGATCATTCAGCCATCACCCCATACCTTTCTCTTAGCATTCCACTGTAGCAAAATTAGGAAACCACAGACATCATGTACCTGAACTCATCCCAGTCTGTCTGGAGACAATGTACACTAACAGCATTCTGACTCCAAAGTAGATGCTGGGCAATGGGTAGAGGGACAAATGGTTGCTTTCCCACATTCCCAAAAATGTGTATTGGAGGAAAAGTAGCTGATGGGGAAAACGACTGGAAACTGGAGCATACATTGTACACAAATCATTTACATTTTACCTCTGTAAAGAAAAAAAAATCTCTTTTATTCCTTAAATTGATGAACAATTAATCCATTACATCCCATGCTTTCAATACTGACTATTTCAATGGAATTGGCACAGGGTACATTAAAAAATTGACAGTGTTTGGAAATCATAATCAAGAGTTTAAGTTATTAAATGCTAATATTACTATAATTGTTCTTATATTCATTACATAATTATATTACATATTAGGTCAATATATACTACATACATAATATGTTCCACCTCTAGGATAATGGGACAAAATGGGTTAATGTAACACATTCTATAAATGGAATAATCATGCTAAGGTAGGTCTCTCTTTAAGGATGGAATAAGAGAAAAACTGAAATGGTGATTAAACAGAAGGTCAGGGAGAAAATGATAAAAACCAAAAGAAACGTGTGATGTTCTGGCATACTTCCCAAGATGGGGAGTGATAGGGAAGGGTCAAAATGCAGAAGGAAAATTAGAAGACTAGACGGCAAAGAAAAAATGTAAATCCTATTAGTCTGAGTTTCAATTTCCAGAGTGATCAACCCAAATGCCTGCTGCCCCCTCCCTTCGCAGAGTTGCCTGTTGAACGTTTTTTTCATGGCTCTTTTCCAGCTCCAATTCTTGGACAGGTTTATGATAGAGTGGTTAAGTCTAAAAATCCATCCCTTCCCAAATGTATTTTCCATGACTGGTATGTTGCTGGCCATTTAGCAAGAGGTCATCTACTTCAGGAGGTGTTGCCGTCCTGGCTGACAGTTGGTGATTTCTGGTCTGGTTTCATACAAGATTCTCCAGAAAATCAAACTCTTGGTTGAAGCAACAAATATTAACTAGTAGTATTCTAGGAAGGTGCTTACTACCTACTTGCTAACTATCCTAACCCTTATTCTACTTTCATACTCTCGATTTTATAATTGAAAATATCCTTGTGAAATACAGCATCACTTCAGGAACAAACTTTTAATGAAATAATTTTGCTAAGTAACCTTTAAAAAAGTCAACAGTTGAATTTCTTTATTCTCTGAATGAATCTGTGTCACACATGGCCATTCAAATCAGCACCCGTATAATCTGTTTCACTTATGATTTGAACTCCGGCCAATTTCCATTTTATTTTTTTCAAGTCTAAGTTGCTTGGAGGGTAAGATTTCTAAGTAAGCTCCAGTTCCTAGCATCTTTACATAACTTTGGTTTTAGTTACAAAGGAAACACTTCTTTGCTGTGCTGCACTGTAAGTCCTTTAATTCTCCCTTCTCCTAATTCTGAAGTAATCTATTCAAACAGCAAAAGAAAATACTGTGAAAGCATTTCATAAAACACATAGCATGCAGCCCAGTAAATGAAAAAGTATATAATGTAAGTCAAATTTCTTATTAATTGCCATTAGAAATTCAAATTCAAGGGGACCATGCAAGGTAAATAGATGAATGCAACATGAGATAGGTAAAGGTAGCTTATGTATCATAATCCTGTTCTGCTTGTCAGTGTCAAAAGAGAAAGAAAAGACAAGTAAGAGGTTGGACATAAAAGTTAAGGATAAAAGTATCTGAGCTGGCAAAAAATTTAGGCAGCATTTAATCATACACTAATTCTAAAATACTTTGTCCAAAATATTCACTCAGAAACCCAATTATTCCTTCCATAAATATTGAGATGCTATCTTGTTCAATGAGATAGCAGGAATTCAGTGATATATTTCATTCACACCAGAAGAGAGAGAACATGAACAGAAACAACTGCAGAATAGGGCTAATTATGCTAAGGGTTAAAGACGTGATGTTCTAGGACAGATTATAAGTTGACTGCTGATGGAGGTGTTATCAAAACACTAATTTAAACAGAGGCATTTTTGCTGGGTTCAGGTAGCACTAGGACATGCCAACCTGGTGCCCATTAACAGACTTGCACTCCAAGGAACAGTGTGAGCATAAGGCATGACACCTAGAACTTATGGCATGGCAAGTTGGCAAATGTCCTAATGATAGATGCAAAAGTCACAACGTGGCCAAGGAATTTGAGTTTTGAAATTGATCCACTGGTAGTAAAGACAATTTAAAGGATTTTTAGTGAGGTTAGAAATGAAAATGGTGCATCGAGGAAAGCTACCCCTAGAAAGCACGGCATTCTTAAAAGTAAAAAGATGTACTTCTACTCTCATCAAGTCATGTTAGGACTCTCAGAAATTAGATGCCCTAGAAGCTACCGTTATTCATTTTTCAGCAAAATCATGAGTTGACATTCAGAAAAAGCATGCATTGACATTCAGTAGCCTTTTGGTCTGTAAGCAAGTAGACAATAATATTCCCTTCCACAAAATGAAAAAGCTGGTGAAATGGTTACAAAGCAACCAAGTGAAATAACAAATCTAAATATTTCTGCATAAAACGTTTTAGTTGTCTCTACTGATTTGCATCCTGAAAGTCATTTCTGAACATCTTGCTTTTACTTGAATAGGTAGGAGCTAAGAACAGAGAGCTGAGTCTAGTTTTAAATAATAACCCGAAGCCATTTGTTTCTATCTCAAAGTATGGAATGGAGTTAAGTCAACCACAATGAAAAGGCTAAAGGATGGTATGCTGTATGGTACCAGTTTATTAAAATATTATAAAAGAAAGTTGCCATTTTATCTTGACTCAAACAAAATTAATGCCAAAATAAAAGAGACATAATACCTGCTGTCAGTTGAAGCTCTGCATTGCACACCAGAGGATGGAATGAGAATGGTGGGTGACATTTACTGCATTATTTAGTCTATCTTCCAGTTATTCTCTCCGAGTCTCATTATAGTAGCCAGATGCAGAGCTGCGGGAAAACATAACTCCCAGCAATGGCACATGTCCTTTTTGTGAAGAATTCAAAAGTACAACTGGTCTTTTTGGAGAGATCTCTGAATTTTCAATCTGGCTAGGCTGCTCTTGAGGTTTGTTTGCCTCTGTTAGAGGGTGTTTATTTCACCATGAGTGTTAATTATGAGAATAAATGCTTTCTTCTTTAAATTACTTGCAACAGTTATTGGAAGACTATTATAAGAGAGTGATGACCATCTTTCCATCTGTCCTTCCTCTCCCTTTTTTTTTCCTACTCAACCAGTTCACTCGTCAATCTCCCACATCATTCTACAACCTGTATTCTAGGTAGGAGAATCACATGATTGTTCTGTCTGATGTGATCATTGTATCTATACCACTGTCTCATTGACCTCTCAATTGGAATTTTTTCCTGCTTCATTTTGTTTTCAATTTTTTCAAATCTACTCAGGATGTCTCTGTCCCATAGTAGCCAGCTCAATTCTGGCTTCTTCATGAAAACTTCCCTGAAAGCTGTTTTTCCTCCCTAAATTCCAACACTCATCATCCCTATTGGTACAATTCAGTGCTGCTTATAATCCATCATATGTTCGTTTTAAATTGTCTCATAACATAATCCCACGTTCCCATATTTTTCTACACCTCTTCATCATACCCAGAATGTGATTACTTATAACAAAAATTGTTGATAGATCAATCCAAAATTCCCTTTTCTAAAAATATTTAAGGGTTGGGTAAAAATAACAGGAAACTGATTTGCTTCTCTCAACTGTTACATCTTAAGTGTTTGTCTTTTCTGTTCTTATATTTGTGAAGATCTTTACCAATTACCAAATATTTAAAAAAAAATCTAGATTCAGGGATTGTGTTAAAGAAGATCAGGGCAGCAAAAGACCATGTGGACTTCTTTCATTTTTTAATTCTACTTATTAATAAATATTATCAATGCCAAGGATAAAATCTTTCTTTGGAATATTCTTACAGACATCAGGCAGGTATGTACTTTGATAGAAACTTTTGAAAAATTATTATTTTTTTTTTGGTGGACACAATACCTTTAATTTATTTATATGTGCTAAGAGCCACAGCCAAGTAATATGATGCATGGCATTTTTGGTTGAAAGGTGATGCCAGCAAGCCATTGAGGTGATATAATTATGTTAAGATTTGCATTCATATGGACATTGGACTCCTGCTGTTCACCTCAGCCTGCTAAGGGACTCCTGGAGAGTTCCCATTGGTTGGGGAAGTGCAGTAGGAGGGAATTCCAGAGGAGGAACTTCCTCTTGGGATCCCGGAGAACACCTCGTGGGTCGGTCAGCAATCTTCCCGGGAGCATATGGGGCATTGGCAGCAGTTTCAAAAATAAAGCTTGTTCCTGCTTAAGTGGCTCCTGATTTTGTGCCCAGCCAGACTGCAGCAATTGGTAGCCCATATGGGGAACGCCTGAAGCTTGGAGGTGAGTAAAATTGCTTGCCCCTGAGGGAAGGCGAAAGAATGGGTGACCATTTCAAAAACCAATGTGCTCTTGTTTTGATTTATTTTGTTTTCGTTTCAAGCTGCCTATCCCTAGAATTTTCTCAGGCAAACTGGGAAAAATGGTTGGCTCAAGGTTTGAAGTTGTTCGGCCCTGAGAAAGAGAAAATTGATACAACTATTCTTTGTTCAGTTTTTGTTTCATTCTGTTTTGGTTTTGTTTTATGCTATCTTATTGGGTTGCGTTACCTTTATAGTAGATTAGAAACTAGTAAAAAACAAACCGAAAGACTGTTAAGTAAATTGTTAGAGGTCCAGACTATGGTAGAAAACATGTAAAGTCAAGCGAAAGAGAAGGTCTCTCAAGCTAGTCAGACAGAGGAATATTTGAAGAAAGAAAGCTTAGAGGAAAAACAACCATCAGG
>NW_026000021.1:6572173-6586356 GCF_001458135.2 Marmota marmota marmota
TTTCCTAGGAGCCATCAATTGGCTTGGTGTCGTGGCATTTCTGTATCTTCCTCCCTTCTACTAGTGATGGTCTAATTTTGGGGGCCAACAGAGGTGAGGCAAAGAACCTCACCCCTCCACTGGTGCATAGGCCTATCCACAAGTATGGCTACATGCTGGACCGGTAGTCAGTGACGGGTATGATCCAATTGCAATGGTATCAACCTAAGACAGGAGGCTGACGCCTAAAGGTCAGTTCATCCAATGACGGGTAAGAACCATATGTTGAATTGGACAAACCTAACAGGCACGGTCCCTAGCCACATTGCTTGTTGCTTAATTAAACATAAGGGGGGAGATGCTAAGAGCCACAGCCAAGTAATATGATGCATGGCATTTTTGGTTGAAAGGTGATGCCAGCAAGCCATTGAGATGATATGATTATGTTAAGATTTGCATTCATATGGATATTGGACTCCTGCTGTCCACCTTGGCCTGCTACTACGTACGGGACTCCTGGAGAGTTCCCATTGGTTGGGGAAGTGCGGTAGGAGGGAATTCCGGAGGAGGAACTTCCTCCTGGGATCCGGGAGAACGCCGCGTGGGTCGGTCAGCAATCTTCCCGGGAGCGTATGGGGCATTGGCGGCAGTTTCAAAAATAAAGTTTGTTCCTGCTTAAGTGGCTCGTGATTTTGTGCCCAGCCAGACTGCGGCATATATGTGGTGCTGAGGATGGAACGAAAGACCCCACACATACTAGGCTAGCATTCTACTGCTGAGCCACAACCCTACCCAGTTGAAAGCAACATTTTTGAAGAAAGATCTTTCAGGAAAATTTCTTTGAAAATTTTTGCCAAGTGCTTTGAGATCTGTGACTCCAAAGATGAAAAATATCAGCAATAATTGTTTGACTTTAATCAAACGTATGCAGCTTCTCAAGAATTAAAAAAAAAAAAAGGAGGAGAAAATCCTCTTACCAATGAAATCAGCTAAATTAATCAGGTGACTAGGAGGAAGGCAGAGAGTGTAGCTAGAGAACTCTACATTCTCAGGACACAAAACAGGAAGCTAGGATTAAGTTTACCCAATATCAATAGATAATGAAGCACAATCACTCTTTCTAAGCCTTCAGTGGGACTTAGAAAATCATCCCAAGAGTTGATACAGATTTACACATAATCCTATGATATTAAAAAGTAAAGCTTCTGATAAGATTCTAACAGCCTACATACACAATGACAAATTCCTTTCTTTCATAACTCTAAATGTTGCACACAAAAGCAGCAAGTGATGAGTGTACTCTAGTAAAGAAAAATACCAAATTTTTATGGACAGGCTTTTTGAGAAAATCACTTTCAGAAGGAGCCACAGAGAACACACCTATCCCATGACAGGTTACTGGAAAGCAAAAACAAACAAACAAACAAACAAAAATATTACATGCAAAATTCCAGAATTATCAAGTATAAACACCACTGAAGTACAAGTGTTCAGTGTCAATATATTTTATAGCTTCATGTCCATATATACATTTCATGGACTACAAGAGGCTATCTTCCCTCTTGTTTTCTGGCTGTCTCTGAAATCCACTTCACTGCCAAATCTGATCATTCCCCCTTTTTTATTTAAAAGCCATCAAAAATCTGAAGTAGTGAAATTGAATGGAGATTTCAAATGTGGACCAATTTTCCTTTCTTATGTGCTATGAAGATAAACGGGCACACAGTAGTAAAGAATATAAGCTCTGCCCATGATGTGCACTAGGATGAAGAATCATCTCTCTTCTTGGAAGACAGATCTGAAGATTTACTAGCAGGCAGCATACCGGGCATTCTTCTGAATATCTGTGTGTGTGTGTGTGTGTGTGTGTGTGTATGGCATATACTATTTCTATGGACTTCCTAGTCCATCCAGGCTTCTTTCCTCCCTTCCCCCTTGCTGGTTGTAGTTTTTTGAAGACTGCTCATAACCCCCATGATGATACATTCTTAGCAAACCATGGGATTGCGGACACTCTTGCCTGTGAATTTGCAACTAAATAGGAGAGCTGCATCTATAATCACTGCAAAAGGGAAAAGCAGAAACAGTGTATATGTCCATGAATGAGAAAGTACTAAATAAAATTATTTTTTTAAAAAAAATGCTTCACTAATAGAATGCAGATAAATTAGATTTTACATTGAATTTGATTACAATTTAACCAATGTGTCTGGGCACTTTGCCAGGCACCAGAGGTGAGGCTTTCATATACATTATCTCATTTAATCCATAAAGATTTCTTAAGAGGGAATATTTTTGTCTCCATTTCCCTATAAAGAAAATTGAGACTCAGAGAAATGACTCATTCTGTCCTAACTCATAGAACTTTGTATTTGTTCAAGAAAATGACAGTAAGGGGGGGGGGTGGAGACAGGGACAAGTTTTCAGAAGAAGACAGTGAGCCTATTCATAACTCTTCATGAGCTTCCTATAGGACTGAACATTTGCCATTAGTTCCTGGTGGCCACTGGGTCACTTTGGCTATGCTGTCTTAGGTCAAGCACACACAATCCCCTGAACATTAAGTTTCTCTGTCCTCCAGAACATTAAGTTTCACTTAGAACTGACAGTGCAGCATGCTCCCTGATTCTTTGGCATATTCAACTAACAAATATACCTGAATTCATGCCTGCTGTTTCAGTTAGTTTTTTCACCACTGTAACTAAAAGACCTGATAAGATCAATTCTAGAGAAGAAGTTTATTTGAGGCTCACAGTTCCAGAGGTTTTAGTCCATATGCGGCAGTCTCCATTCCTTGAGGCTCAAGATAATATCATGGTAGAAGGTTGTAGTAGAGGAAAGTAGCTCAGGAAGGAGAGAGAGAGAGAGAGACAGACAGACAGACAGACAGACACACTCCATTCACCAGGTAGAAAATATAAACTCAAAAGGCATGCCCCCAATGACCCAATTCCTCCTCACACCCTACCTGCTTATATTACCAGTTAATCCTATTAGGGGATTAATGTATTGATTAGGTTAAAGCTCTCATAACCTAATCATTTCACCTCTAAACTCTCATACATTGTCTCACACATGAACTTTTGGGGTATACCTAATATCTAAACCATAATACAAGCCATGCAAAATATCACTAAAATCTGTGCTTCTGTTGCCTGAACCTCCTCTGATGAAGGTTAAAGACAATGCATAATAATCCTAAAGACAGAACAAGACTAGACATAAATTGACTCACACTGGGAAAAAATATAATGAGGCTATATTCTCAGTGTATTTATGTCTAAAAAAACAGAGCCCTAGACATCACGCATCTATAAAGAGTTGTCATGGATAGGGCAAAACCTTTAAAAGTAAATTGAGTGTACAGTTTCAACTTCTAGAAAACCAAAAGGCCAATTGTTTGCCCTTACTCGTATTTTGCGTTCTATATAGCTAACAAGAAAAGAAAAATATACCTTTTGTTGGGCAAGAGATGAGGCAGTATTCTTTGGCAACATAAAGCAAGTCAGTTAAGTTAAACATGCAGATTTGCAGTAGGTACTGAATGGTATTTTCAAAAGAATAGTAAAGGTCTATGCTGAAGTACCAGAGAGAAAAGTAGAAAACACAACTTGAAATATGAAGATTCAGCATCATTTTGAAGAAGTAAACACTTCTATGTCCTCCAATCGAGCTACTTGTAAATTGTGAAAACAACAAAGCAAATCCTGCTGGTAGAAATTCATGAAATTACTCCAATCCTCTTTAAGCATGTGAGCTGGTGGATGGCTTGCCATAACTTTAACAGCAGGACTATAGATTTAAAAATATATTTAAAAGATAGTACACATTTAATTTTATTTCTGGTGAGATGAATGCTTGATAAAGTTGGATTAACTAAAATGCTCTGGAAAATAATTTTCTTGGTGAATCAATCTTTATAGTTCATTTGCTTACCAAGGTTTACATGCAAATCTTTACAAAACCAGAGAAAATTCACTAAAAAGCACCCATAAATTGACTCATACCAGGAAAAAATATAATGAGGCTATATTCTCAGTGTATTTATGTCTAAATAACAGAGTAAGGATTTGGATGCATGAGACACATTGTAATTGGTCCAATCTCTCCTGACTGTTCTCCACTTCTTACTTCAAAGTGGGAAGCATTAAAACAAACAGGCAAAGCCCAGATCACATGGAGGAAGTAGCTACACATTTTGCTGCAGAGAAGCAGAGTAAGGTTAATGCAATCCACACAAGTCAGAGATCTGAGTGACTTCAGATTAATTAATCACAGCAGGAAGGCACTGAGCTGCCAGAGATGTTGCTTAACTGCCTCTATAGAAAGGATCAAGAGTCACACCCTTCCTTAGAAATGAAATGGGGACATGATACCAAATGTCAAACTTTGGATTTGTAATCAATAATTCTATTGTCAGATCATTTACAACAAATGTGTTTATTCAGCTTGCATTGACAGGACACTCAATTTATTATCTCTGAGCTGTGTGAAGTTATATATACACTGCCAACATGCATTTACATATATGCCGGATCCATCTGCAGTTTCTCTTTTTCTGGTAGGAAGAGTTCACAGAGCTTACCAAGGAGGGCCTGGCCAGATCATAAATCAAGGGGAAGCAATTTCTGATAACTGAATATGAGTTTCCTTTAAAGCTTTTATGTGACAAAGAGCTGAGGAACTCTGTGACTTGCACAAGGGAAAACCCATCACAATTTTTTTTTTCCTCCCATCACTTGCTGGCCTCTTTGTTTTAGAATGCACAACCATCATCAGTAGGCTGTTTTCAGCCCTTTAATTCACATTTACCTAGGAAGGCCTCAGCAGCTTCACTTTCTCCCTAGTCATTACTCTCTTTTTACATCTAGTGTTATCTGAAAAAAGTTGAGTTACCATCAACTTTTTTCTCTCCTGCCCAAGATATATTTTCAATTTGTCTGAAAGTAAGGGAAATTAAAATATCTAATATATTTTGTGAGGGGAAACTGCTGACATCTGTGAATGAGCAGGGGATTGGGGTGGGTAACTTTAAGGTCTGTTCTGGAACAGACTGTAAGTAAGGAAAAGGAAACACCCAATCAGTTCTTAGCTCCTTTGGGGACTGTCCATAGTGCTGAAGCCATGGAAACTTCCTTCTCTGGCCACAAGAGCCACACAAATCAGGCCCAATCTCAGTGAGGACTCTGTGACCAAGAATTCTATCTGATTTCCCTCCACACAGATAAACTGAGGAAAGGGGAAAAGGAAGAAAATACTAACAATAACAAATGCTCTTCTTCATACAGTCTGTGTGTGATCAGGGTTTTCATCACTAGCTATATAACTATAAACAAAACATCACCAGGGAACCAAACAGGATGTAAAGTAATTTGCAATGCTTTATCAAGTTGATATTCAAAGTTATGCCCCCCAGAAGAAACAGTAATTACAACTGGAAGATGAAACTTTTAAGTACAGAGATATCTTAAGCACAGTGTTTTGTTTCATTACAGCTACACCCATGAAAAGAAATCTTTCTAAAGGGGTCTTCTAACAATATAAAAATCACATACATGCCAGAAAGAATGCTGAACAGAAAGCCAAATTTGCTTCTAGCAAATAATGCCACTTTCACATGATGATACAACCGAAGAAAACAGATTAAGGAAAACTGTTAAAAGAGTTTTCTTTTACTGCAGCAAAACAATTTCAAGGAAAAGATGAACTCATAGAACTATTACAAATGTTGTAAAAACCCTAAGAAAGTCTGGTAAGTGAGGAAGTTTTAGATTACTGCTCACATAAAAATAAATGTTACTGTCCATCACTGCTCCAGTTGGAATATGCTTTGCATGAGGAATACTTAGATGCTAGAAAAAAAATGAAAATGACTGTGATTGCAATCCAAACTCTGTATTGTTTACAAAAGACACTTTGCCTTCTAATCCATCTCTGAGCCCAGCCCCTAGTAACTATATCCATAAAATTTGTTCTTTCATTTCAAATTCTATTGGAATTTAAAAGTTTTACTGAAATGAATGGGCCAGTCTATGTGAGGATATATGACCATAAGCATCCTTCTCAGCATCTGACTAAAATCACAGTGTTCAGGAGGCTTTGGAAGCAATACCTTCTCTGAGCAGCAACAAACTGGATAAAAATCATCAGGATCGTGAAGAGAGTCATTTAGCCTCATTCTCTTGATTAAAATGTTGATTTTGTAAAAATTGTTAGAAGAATGTTCTCCCATTTCTGCCCAGAGTAGGTAGAAAGGAAAAAGCTCATAATTCTAAAATCTAACAGCCACACATGTAATTTTTAAAAGCTCAAATGGCAAAAACAGCTGGGAAAAAAGCTATTTCTGTATTTTTCTTCTTTAACAAAATGTGGTTTTACAACCACATTTTATAAGTTGGTTTAGCATATGGAGAGATATAAAATTTTAATTTAGAGAAAGGAAGGTATGGCAGAAAAATTTTTAGCAGGGCAGTAGGATAGACAACAATTTAACTGCACTAGTGGCCTTCTGACCTTGGTCAAATCATTGAGCCACTGGGCTCCCCAAAGCTGCCATAGTCCTGGGGCTTCACTTGTACACCAGTGACTGTGACACAATGAATGTTTCACTCAAAATTGTTTACACCACTGCAATCTACAATTCATGAAGATACTATAGTTTGATTCCTGTCCCACTCATCCTATCGTGAACTGCTAGTTCTAGGCATGATTTATGTCACAATGTCAAGTGTTTGAATAAAATTTTAAGAAAGGGGCATGTATGAGTGTGTATACATGCTGATACATATGTACGTATGCATATAACTCTATTTTCCCCTAAGATGAGTCATTAAGATAATTAGAACTGAAGGAAGCATAATTGATGTCTAGTAATTTTAGTAAGAATAAAACAAAGGAAATCTAGCGCTTTGGTACATCAATACAGTGAAAGACAAATTAAAGGCTTAATTACCTAACTGTAGAAGCTATTTGAAAATTATGATTCATGTTAGGGAAACTCACATGTGAAAGAGACTCATCATCATCTTTCCTTTTGTTTTTAATAAGTGTTCTTCTTTCTTCCTACCCAGAAAACTGTCTTCTTTTTTTACCCTTTAAATGCCTCTTACAATTCCATAATCTAATTCAAATCCATTAAAAATTCACCAGATGAATCAGAATCATAATTTAGGTTGTGCCAATGTGGCTCATTAAATAGGATTACTTCAAGTAGACAAATAACATTTGCTACAAGTCACCCATGCCTACACACATTCCTTTTTTTTGCCTTCCTCCTTCTTCCTCACATTCTCCATGTTCCTTACACACTTACAGAGACAAATACTGCAAATGTGGAATGCTAAATGTTAAATATTCCATTATGCCAAGTAAGAACAGTCTCAATTCACATAAAATTAAGAAGGAAATATTTTACACTTCCTCATATGTAAAATCATATTTTATATCTATTCTGGTCTTAGAAACATTACAATATCCCATCTGCAAAATTTCTTACAATGAGTCAATGGGAACTTGGAAAGAATCAAGAGAGAAAAGTATTAAAATCAGAGTAAACCTCTACTATAAAAGACCTTTTCTTTATATTGGGTATTCTAATAGTATCTACATTTTTCCCCAGAGAGATTAGTTAAGTTTAGATTTAACAATAGTAAGTTTTAATCCATTAGTCCTAAAGTTTTCAATTTTGTTAATGTTTCAATAAAATTAACGCAGGTGCATTAAAACAGGTTACAAATTATAATCTAGAGCTCATATATATAATTATATTAGTTAATATTATCATAATAATTATATTTTAAATATAGTATAATTTACATATATTACATGTGACACACCACATATGTTATACAATAAAATAATACATACAACTACATTAAGTTTTTATAGGTGTTCCACATCTGGGATGGTGGGACAAAACTAAACTATTCAAGTTGGAATAGTCATCATTCAAATATTTTCCTGAGACTCTGAAGGAAGAGATAACCAAAATTTGAACAGAATGGAAGAAACTATGCCATTTTGGCAGGAACTGTTTGATAGAATCTTCAGAGTACAACATCATCATTATGTTGTAAATGTTATCCTGTGACTTCTGGTCTCTCACTTAAGCGTCAGTTGTGTATTTTCAATAGTCTACAAGATTTTCCAAGCAAGATGTCCCAGTGTTACTTAAATTTATTAAAACAGAAAACACCATTTCTCAGTCTTCCTTCAGGAATACAGGAAACTAAAACTTGGAAAGAACCAAAAAGAATCAGGGATCATATTGAATTGGGAGTAGACACAACTGATTAGGTTTTAGAGCTACTGTTGAGGGGGTAGCCAGCTGCACAGTGTACAGAGGAGCTGACAGCCTGCCTGGTTCCAGGAGATGCTGGAGTCTGAGGGAATACAGGATGGTAACTGGGAGACCCCAGCATCACCTCAAGCTCTAGTGGGAGATAATCTACTCAATGAAAATATTATGTTTCTAGCAGCTGGGAGTAGACAGGTAAGTTCCAGCCAGAGGACAGCAAGGGTAGGATTAGATAGGTTGAAAGAGTCAAAAGAGGTCCATTCTTTTTGTGGAGAAGCTGTTGTCGTTTGCTTACCTGTAGACTCTGAGACAGCCATTAACCAACAGAGAATTTATTGGGGAGATTTCTTCTGAGATCAATTAAGGATCCAGATACAAAGGACTCTGGAACTAGAAGGGTCTTTCAGAATCATTCTAAATTGGGGCGATGCGACCAGGCCTCTACACTCATTTTGGTTATTTATTGGCTGGCCTGAGAAGAGCCATGAAGTTAGGTAAGATAGATTCTTTCTTCACCAGACGGCAATTTGCTGGGAGTGCTGCTGCTCTCTTAGGTCTACACTCACAGAGCTGGAGGCAAGAAGCCAAAGTCCTGAAGGGGGAGGGTCTGGATGGCATGCCCCCATATCCACTACAGATGCTTCTCAGGTAACTGAGGCAGAAGCTTAACATGAAAGATGGCCATACCAGTGCCTAGAAGTCACTTGGACAAGATCTCAAGGTTTTAGTGCCCTCGGGACAAAGCCACAAAGGTCCCCCCTGCATTCTCCCCATAGCCAGTAAGAAACTGTCATGTGAAAAGATGCATGCTCATGGCCTTTGGGTGATCTGCTGTTTTATGTCACTGTGTTGTTCTGATCATGAGAACATTAATAAGGTAACCATGGCCTGAAGATACTGCTGAAGGCATGAAGCAAGGGGAATGAAAGCTAATGAGCAATGTCTTCGGCCTGAATCTGAGGATTCCAAATCAAACAGAGCAAGGGTTTCCATCTAGACACTTCATAGATAGGTTTCTGATCCCTTTGGGGGCTGTTAGAGATGCAACTTAACCGTCGTGTCTCAAGAACGATGAACAAAACTGGAAATGATAAAATAATCTCTTTAGGAATTAACTTAATCACCTGCTGTCCAGGTGAGGACTGAAAGAACAGCCACATGAGAAGTCTGCTGACCGTACCACAGGGTCAACTTGCTTTTTGGTAATTTATCAGTGCACCAGATACTTGTAACTAACTTCTTGCATAAAGATTTTAGAATACGTATAGCCAAGAAAGACTCTCCTCAGGGTTTAACTAACTAACATATTTGTAACTAGCAAAATGATATATTATGATTTCAACCAAAAAAAAAAGTCATTTAGGGAGGAAATTAAATGTAAAACAAGGCAATCTTCAACCACTGATATGCAAAGTTAGAAATCAAAATTCTATGATTCTTGATTATAGTTTTCCTTTGTTTACTAAATTGGATAAACATGTAAATTTTGATGCTATGGCATAAAACTGTGACTTGAGGAGTAAGGAATACTGATTTGGGTAAGCAAGATTCCATTTCAAGGAGAGACTGAAAATCAGAAGCCTGAGGGCCTTTCTATAAATGTTTCCAGCCTACATACAGAATAACTCACAAATGTAAAACACTGTATAATAAAAATTTGTTATTGCTATTTTGGTACCTTTCAAAGCCCCTTTCCGAAATATTTTTCTTCCTTGGGGTATTTTAAGCCCCTTTTAGATATCAAATCTACTTCCTCTGTAACCCAGGTACCCAGAGATCATCACTAAAAATCATGTGATTATGAAGGCAATATCCATATTCCAGACTTTTCCTTCTCACTTACCAATCAAATCCTCTCATCTCATTCTATGAGGACTTCCTTTATTAGGCAATTGATGAAGGAATAACAATTAAGGCATTGATGGCTGTGCCTCTTAATAGGTTACCCATCCCTAATATAGACAGATACTGAAGTTTTATTTCCCAGTCTTTCAATTCCTATCAAAGAATAGAAAGCTGATAGTGTCACAGTAATACCTGCAATTTCTTCCCCACCCCATTAGATGGTAAGTTTAGAGAAAATTATTACAGCTGGTAAGGTAGTCATTTCCTTTCCTGTCTGAATCAGGAAGGAAAGAATGGTACAGATGATTTATAGTGCTGCATAATTATATAAATTACCCAAATATAAATAATTTCACTGATTCATTCAATAAACAAATACTACATTCATCCTGTAGTGTGTGTTGTTCAATAATTAGGTACTTTTAATTTTGCATTTCTCAAATGATAACTTATTGGTGAAAATTTCAACAGCTAGGAAAGCATATCTGGACACAGGAATCTTTGAAATGCAATTGATATAAATTTGCATGTATGATGATTTTCTGAACTAGAGCTCACTAGACTTGGCAAATACTAAAATTAATATTTATATGTGGAATTTGTCAGTGTGTAAGGAAAAACATATCATCTCTAAGTGACTTTTGTAAGAGGTGGTATGAGAACACTATCTCCTTAACTTAATGAAAAGTAGCATTAGAACCCTCAAGGCTGTGAGGAGAATTATCCTTTAAGGATAATGGATGGAAACTAAAGACAGAAAGTAAATTAAAGTGGAATGATATGGCTAATGAAATAAGCCTTGCCCACCGGGCCCATCAGATGCTTCTCCACCTAAACTGCTGATCTATTTTCATACAGTCATGGTTGCTAGAATGGAATCTTAGTACCCACTCCCCAAGAAAGGAACCTGCATATCAATCTGTTTATACCTGAGATAAAGGTGGCAAGCAGTTTTTTCTTGAATCATTTCTACAGGATAGCTACGGACAAACTTTTCAATTCTAAATTCTGAAAGAGGATCAGCTACTTACCAGAAATCTCTAGGGGCCATCCCTTGCCCTCGAACTCTACAGGACACCTGACTTCTTTAATGAATGAATGAGTCTTCTTCAAGTCACTGATATACAAGTCTTCAGCATGATAAACCCACGAGAAAGTCATGTAATACATCCAAATTCATTTACATGCAGACATTAGGATATACTATATGGGGGAATATGTGCATATCCTCTTATTTATACAGAAGCAAAAGTTTATTCCATAAAATACATACTGATTTGTTTTACATATCAAATATATATTACATGTATATATTTTCATACACACACACATAGAACTTGTTTTTAAAAATCTTGCTCTGAAGAAAGTCTGTGTTATCCTAGGAGTACTTTATTGTTCTTGATAATTCATTGGCACATGAAAAGTTATCCTAGGTAATTATAATTCTCAGAGAGTCAATCACACATCCATCAAGTACTTCAGGGCAAACTAAAGAAATAGCTTTAAGCATGTAAAAGAAGAGGACAGTAAAGACATAAAGGAATGTGACGATTCATTTTTAGAAAGTTTCCACTCTAGTCAGACTGGCAGGGAGCAATAGAGAAGTTCAACTATTTCAGTTGTAGAAAAAGTTTGTGCTACAATGGTAAAATAGAAACAGGAAAAGTAAGGGCAAGAAGAACTACAATGGAATTACAGTGGCCGTAATGTGAAGGACTGGTGAAATCTATGGAAGAAACTGTCAGTCTTTACATTACCCTTGCTAGTCAAATTCCACTTAACAGAAGCCAGGGGAAAAATAATAAGGCTGGACAGTACTGCTGATAAGAACCTTGACAGGCCTCTTTTCTTTCAGAACCTTAGTATTTTAGGTGGAAAATAGAATTGAACTCTCTTGCCAATGATCTTCCAGACACAATAGCTGAGTTTTAAAAGTCAGCAACAAAGACAAGTGTATTTCAGGATACCATACACTTTGGAAAGGAGAGAAAGGTGGAGAATTAACATTTCCTAGAGCCTACTGTAGAAGTAGCACAGTGGACAAAAGCAGAGGTTCAGCACCAGCCTGCCACTTTTAAATTCTGCCTCTGATATTTGCCAGCTATGCCACTGGGCCTAATATTGAAGAGCATAGGAAGTGATCCTTACAAGTCAGTTATTGTTTCTGTTAGTCAGTCGGTAATGGAACTTTTTTTTTTATCATCTATGTGTTTCTTTTTTTTTAAATTTGTTTTAATTAGTTACACATGACAGTACAATGATCTTGACATATCATACACTTAAATCAGAAAGGGTATAATTTCTCATTTTTCTGAGTGTACAGGTTGCAGAATCATATTGGTCATGCAGTCACATATATACATACAGCAATAATAATGTCTATTTTATTCTGGTAATCGGTCTTTTTATAGAGAGTTCATGGTCTCAAATAGATTTCAAGCTGTTCTGTTTATCTAGACTCTTTTCATGCCCCTGAGTCTTCTCCCTCTTATCTCCAACATCTCACCATTTCCAGGAAGCACTGCCTGCTCTCTCCAGCCTGGACCAGGTACCCTCCATACGCTGATCTCACTGTGTCCTCTAAATGTATCCCTAACTGTAGGCAGAGTACCCATTCTACCTACAGTGTATAGCCGAGAGCCAAATGCTTATAAGGCTTCCAAACTTACTAGACTAACATTTTCCTTCAGTAGATCCTCAGGGCAGCCCTTCAAAATGCACACACTATTTCCATTTTATAGCTGAGACACATGAGGGACTAAAGACTCTGAGATAAAAATGCAAAGAAAAACATAATTGGTAAAAGCAGGATTCAAATGTTTGAATCCATATTTTATGCT
Source organism: Marmota marmota marmota (assembly GCF_001458135.2). Classification (NCBI taxonomy): domain Eukaryota; kingdom Metazoa; phylum Chordata; class Mammalia; order Rodentia; family Sciuridae; genus Marmota; species Marmota marmota. The sequence continues at coordinate 6,585,134 of NW_026000021.1, forward strand.
TTTTCCTAAGTCCACCCTCCACATGGATATTACATATTACACAGCTGATGAGATTACATATACACAATTATATTAGCATCTAGAGTGAAAAGCAAAGCAAACACACTTGGTATAAAAGATTCACTCAGTTTCACTAGGGGTGATATGCCAACTAAGCAATGTCTTTAGAATGGTCACCCTCAGACTGTGGTCCCTGTACCAGCAACTGCAGCATCATCAGCATTGCTGAGTCAGAAACTCGAGCCTAAGATCCAAGACACAGTTCAATAGTCCTCCAGGCAACTCTGATGTAAGCTCAGTCTTTAGAGCTACCTTCTTGTAGGTGTGCTCTTGACAGATAATGTAACAGCCCCTAGCCCAGATGCGCATTCAATGGAGGAGACTGGATATTTGTGCCAGCCGCTCTGACGTTACAATTCTGTAATTTGTCATTCAAAAGCTAACATTTCAGTTAGGCTTTTAGTGACATCTTACGTTTAATGAAATACATTGGGCATCAAGTAGTATTTTTCTTGAAAAGATGTCATTAATTATTATAAATAGAGACTCTTTAAATGGAGTTTATTTTAAGAATCCTAATATTTCCTGTCATTCTAAATTATTGAATTTCTAATTATGGTTCAATTAATGCCATTTTTAATTCACTGTCTAATATTTATTAAGTAACTATATGCCAAGACTGTTCTAGGAGATAGGATGTGATAACCACATAAGCAGTGTCCCTGTTCACAAGCAGTTTATAATTAAAAATATTACAATAATAATCCAGTATAGCAACCATAATCAAATGAAAATGTTTGTGAAAACAAATTAAATATAGTTTAAAAATTAAAGTATCAAATACTGTTCAAGAACAATTATGTCCATAGTATTTTATCAATTATTATCAAGTCTGACCATAGGAATGTGAAAAGAAGCCTCAAAATATAATTTTTAAAAATCCACTAGGGCTTCTAATTTTAAATGAGATAGAGTAAGCACACTCTATTCTACTAATTATTACAAACAAAACTTTTTTTTTTAATTTTTAATATTTATTCTTCAGTTTTCGGCGGACACAACATCTTTGTTTGTATGTGGTGCTGAGGATGGAACCCGGGCCGCATGCATGCCAGGCGAGCGCGCTACCGCTTGAGCCACATCCCCAGCCCAACAAACAAAACTTAAAACTTAAATAGACTACATATAGCAACTATTTGAGAACTCTGATATATATATATATA
>NW_026000021.1:6587886-6608089 GCF_001458135.2 Marmota marmota marmota
CTGATATATATATATATATATATATATATATATATATATATATATATATATATATATATATAGCAGGGGATTGGGGCAAGGTCAGAACTTAAAGAATGACTCAGGCGACAGTGAGTTGCTACTTCTTGGATCCTCATAAATTTCCTGTCTTACACTTTAGGATAGTTTGTTTTTTAAAAAGAGCTGTCATAGGCAGAAAGCCAAGAGAAACCATTACTTTTTTAGCCAGAAAGGGGGACAAGGAAATGGGTCCTCTGTGGATGGGAGTTTGGATAGGGAAATCTTATCTGTGTGTGTGTGTGTGTGTGTGTTTCTCTCCTTTCCTCCATGCATGGAGTCAAGAAAGCCCAGTGAAGAGGAATCACTGCTAATGTGACAACAAGCATTCAGATATGTAAAACTCTGGCCAGTTAGTACTACAAAAGCTCTGAGAGCTAAATTAACCTTGGAACCAGAACTCATAGCCTGGAAGATGGGATTTATGTTTTAGAGCTAATCAGATGACTACTAAAACAAAAGAATCAACATTTATAAAAAAAAAAAAATAACAGAGCACAGACTCTCATTACATAATCATCAAAAGATCGAGACTACAATCTAGTAATCCAAAATTACTCAGCATACATAAAAATATGAGGAAAATTTTAACAATTCCCAAGGGAAAAAAAAACAATGAACTAAAACATTTCATGAGATGATATAGATGTTAGAATTATTAGCCAAACCAAAGCATTTAAATCAGTTCATGCAAATATACTCCATGAAGTAAGGATGAATACCCTTGAATGGAAAGACAAAATTTTTCAGTGAATTAAGAAATCATATAAAAGTGGCAATACTACAACTAAAATATGATAAATAAAAAAAATCACTGTATAAATTCAAATCAGAAAAGACAATGAATGGGAAGGAAAACAATAAATGTGCATACTGGTCAATAGAAATTACTCAATTCAAACAGCAAGGAGGGAAAATAACATAGCCTCAGAGACCTGTGAGGCAGTATTCAGAGGTCTAATGCTGGTGCCACTAAAGACCCAGAAAAAGAGGATTAAAAAAACATGGAAACAGAAAAAAAAAGTTAAATAATGGCTGTGTATTTCCAAAATGTGATAAAAGATAAAAATTCACATTTAGGATGCTCAGCAAACATCAAGCAATAACAACAAAGTAACATAAAAGAAAGCCATATGTAGATAAATCAAAATTAAATGGCTGAAAAATAAATCTTGCAATCAGCTAGAGGGAAACAATACTTTACATATCAACATTTAAAGAATTGATTTAACAATTTAAATAATTGCAGATTTTTGATCAGAAACCACAAAGGTCAAATTATACTGCAGTACTGTTTTTAAAGAGATGAAAGAAAAGAACTATCAACGTAGAATTCTCTGTTCAGTGAAAATATCTTTTAGAAATAAAGGTAAATAATAAACACATTCTCAAATGAAGAAATCTGACAGCATCCCTGTACTGAAAGACATGCTAAAGAAATGCTTCAGAAAAAGACACTACAGAGAAAGTTGAAATTTCAGAAATGAAGGAACAGAAGTGATAATCATCTGGGTAAATGTATTATTTTTTCTCTTTTTAAGTTCTTGAAAAACATGCTTGACTATTGAAAGCAAAAAGTATATCACATTATTGGATAAAGTACTCAACAACATTTTACAGCATAAGGGGGGTAAACGACCTACCTAGTTGAAGACTTCTATGTTCTACTTAAACAGTAAAATATTAACTCCAAAATTTTATGAAAAATCAGATATACAACTTCTAATCTTTGGAGACATCACTAATAAAGTGTATACAAAGAAACATTCAAAAAACAATATTAATTTTAAAAATTAAAGTAATCCAAAAGAAAGAGAGAAAGGCAAAGAAGAGAGAACAATATAGAAATGAAAACAGAGGAGACAAACAGAAAACCAAAATTATAATGGAAGATATCAATCCAAGTATGTCTATAATTACATTAAAATAAATCATCTAATCATATCAATGAAAGACAGACAGTCAAATGAGATGGCAAACATAAAACCTCATCGTTGTCTTCTGGTACTACTTTAAATATAATGGCATAAAAAGTTTAAGGTAAACAGATGGAAATATATATGTACCAGGTAAACCCTAATAAAAATAAATTTGGATAAAGTTTATCTTGTAGTGATGGAATTTTTCTGTGTTTTTTTTGTAGTGTTTACATAACATTATGTATTTATTACTATAGAATTCTGTGATAAAAGAAAATATTGTGCCTATAAATTTAAAAAACATATTTAAAAACCCACTTAGTATTTTTGCTCCTTCCTTTACTTCTATGAATGATACATACTGTAAAATCCAAAGCTGGGACTTTTTACAACCTAGTTTTTACAATCACATGATCAATCATACGTAATGGAAAATAAACATTTTGTTTTAAGGCTTACTACTACAATTCTGTCTGTTATTAGACAGTGTTTAGCTACTTGTAACAAAGACTGTAACAATAATTTACATGAATTACAGAATTGTTTGCATTCAATTAAAGACTTGACAGTCCAGGGCTTCTGAACTACTGACATAGCTGTGGAGACATGATATCCTCAGTGTCTCAGACCTACACTCTTGGTCTGTTCAATAAACCAGTATAAGTGCTGCTCTCCTCAAGGTTGCTCCTACTTAAGGGAAGTTGGCTAGTGTTCCAGCCATCAGGTCCACATATAAGAAAGTGAAGGAGGAAGAGGAGGTGGAGAAAGCACAAGGGTGTCTATCAGCCAACAAAATGTCATCGAAAACCTTCCTGGAATCTCCATTAGAAAATTCCACCCTATATTTCACTGACCCCTCCTTTCTACAAAGGAAGATGAGAAATTAACTTTTAAAAGCTACACACATTGCCATTCTTAACAATTACAGGGCTTCTCTTAAAGTTAGGAGAAAATACCTCTTGAGTAGAAAAATAGCATTCTCCTTCTTTAGAAAACTAGTCAAAAATCTGGTACTGGCTTCTCAGAAAATTTTAGTTTAGAAAAGAAATTCAATATAAAAAAAGAAAAGAGAAAGCAATGAATTACACTTATATATTTATAAAACTAGAGTTATATTTGTGATGTCTCTGAATGGCAGTGTGATACAACTGTTATGACAAACAGAGTTGTTTAAACACATACTAACAGGCACTCCGTTGCTCAAAATTATAGAATCATAATGATTGATGTCAGATTCCAAGATTTATGTGTTTGAGCTAAGTTCAGCTGGAACCAAACATGGATGCTTCTCCTTCTCCTTGTGGAGCCAGAAAAGAGAAGCAGTATAGCATACATTTTCAGGCTGATCCTCCCCTCTCCACGTGAGGATTTTGCTTGCTGACCCCGTTCCAGAAGCTTGGATGCTAGCAGAAAGGTCAATTCACAACTTCACATGTTCCAGATGGTGACTCTTCTCAAAGACTCTCTTGTGGGCAGAAGCTAGAAAAGGAGACTTCTCACTACCTACATCTTTTCAGCATTTGTTTCCTGCCAACACAAAAACAAGCCCCGATGATAGGACAAGTGTTTTCTCTTAAGGTAAGTGTGTCCTTCCAAACACAATGGTGTAGAAAATACAGAAAAGCAAAACTGGAAGGAAGAAAGCTCTCTCTCAGGCTCAGCTCTGTTGCTAACCAGCTATTAAAACGTCTGCTACCCTAGAAAAGCTTTGGCATATTTTAGAATTCTCAATGTTTTCATCCTGCCATTCAGAGGCATCTTTATGAAGACAAGAGAGACTCATCCAAAAATCAGAAACAGAACAGGAATCTAGTTTCCCTGACTTTCAGGGTGAGGCATTTTTCATCTCATCCATTATAAGATGCTTTTATGTTAAATAAAGGAAAACCAAAAGCTCATTACCTTCATTTGTGTATTTTCGGCTGCTGTCAAGAAGACTGAAGTGAGAGTGAGGTGAGAACCCCCTCATTCTGCTCCCACCTCCGGCAATGGGAGGAGCAGATTCCCCAATTGCAAAATAACATGGTGGTCTTGGACTAGAGAGAGCACTGAGTCTCACATATATTGGACCCTGAACTTTGTGAGGTATCTTATCTTGCAGTCTGAAATGTTATTAAATCACCTCTTAGGAACAGTGATCAGTGCTTATGATACATATCATATATGTATAGTCTTGTATCTCTTCTGGAAAGTATGCTGAAGAAATCATTATTTATTCGTATATATTTGCCAACAGCCTACAGTGAATGGTGCTAGGTGTCAAGTCTCTATGAAAGTGAGCAAAGACTGAAATATAGTCTATCAATTACAACACTGTTTATCACTCAAGAAAAAATCAGTAACATATCTTGTGTTTGGCAATAGGGAACAGTTGAACTCTGTATACCTACAGGATGGAATATTACATAACTATTATTAATTACATTGCATAAGAAAGGAAGATACTGGCATTCTACAATGGCAAAACTAGAAGAGGATGCTTAGGACCTGGCCTGAGTACCTCTGGGTTCTCTGAATGCTAAGGGAAATCAGTGCCTCAGCAAAACTATAAACCCAGTTATTTCACACTCCTCAGGAAAAGGGGGCTGAATATGAGCTCCAATTTTTGATACTTACTGGAACATTTTAGAATCTACAGCTTTATGGTTCTTGTCAGAGCCAGCTTTGAGTGGTGCGATTCCCCCACGCTATCTGCTATTGGTTGGTGAGTTGCTGAGAGGGCACTGGTGTGAAGGAGGTAGTGCTAAGAACTGGAGAGAAACAAAGCCCGGTGAGAGTTTGATATCCCAGATTTATGGGGACTAAGGGATGGAGACAGGCCTCTTACCCACCTACGCCTCTCATTCAGAGTACTGACTGACTCTCTTTTATAATTTCTCTTCTCCTTAAATAGGCCTGATCCTGTACTTCAAACTGGCTCCACTGGGTGAGGATTTGGGCCTACAAAGCACAATGATGTTTTGTGTCTCTTGGCCTTGGTCTGATTCAGTTTGTATGTATAAGCTTAGATACTCTGTGTTCATGGAAGGACACAGAGATGACAGAATAGAAATATCATGCTTTCCTTATTTTATATGGGATGAAAAAAGAGATGGAAAATATGAAATAATAATCTTGGGTTGCAAGGCTCTTATTAACTAGAAAGTTGAAATCACTTCATTATTTCTTTTTTCTTTCCCTGAACTAAGTAAGTTTTTAGATGAAAAAAGACACACAACAAAAACTCACTGACAACAGGGATTTATTCAGCAAAGCAATTTCCAGAGGCTATCCTGGAATCATTTCACATTCAGCTCAATATTCTCTATCTTCCACATCTATATCTTTTGTCCTATACAATGATAATTGATGGTCAGCACTACAGCCCCGAGGTCCTGCAACACACTGAATCATCAAAGGGAGATTCAATTATATTCATAAGACCAGATGGACCACAGCATCAAAGGGGACTTAGGGATTGAGAAGGGTTGAAACAAAAGATTTTTTTGGTTAACCCTTAGAAAGACAAAATTAACTGGAAAAGATATAATTCTCTAGAATATTCAGGTTGATAGAAAAATGTTAATAGTTGAATGTGGGTAAAGATAGAAGGACATATATCATTTTATAGCCAACTTAGAAGCAATTTTACTAAAATAAGAATTTCTTGTTTTGCCCAGCAGAATGTGATCCTAAACTTCTTTTCATGGAGACAATGCTTTATTGTTAGTAATTTTGCATAATTAAAAATATCTTCTAGGATTTTTTGCTTTTACAAATAATACATGATTATTTTAGAAAATGAAATACAGACACAAAATGATAGAAAAGATCTTTGAGACATCCATAATTGGAAATTTCAAAATCATTATTAATAATTTAGTCAATATTATCATCATGTTCTTTTATCTCTATATAGTTACACATTTAAAGTCTTCTGAAGAATTTTCATAAATAGATTTGAATCTACTTTTCATTTAATATTACATATAATTAAAATTCTTATGCAATGTAATTAATAATAGTTATGTAATATTCCATCCTGTAGGTATACAGAGTTCAACTGTTCCCTATTGCCAAACACAAGATATGTTTTTGATTTTTTCTAGAGTGATAAATAGACTATATTTCAGTCTTTGCTCACTTTCATAGAGACTTGACACCTAGCACCATTCACTGTAGGCTGTTGGCAAATATATACGAATAAATAATGATTTCTTCAGCATACTTTCCAGAAGAGATACAAGACTATACATATATGATATATAATGCTAAAATACCTCCCAAAACATTGAGCCAATTAATATTCCTGACAGTATCTAGAATAAATACTACTTCTAAACAATGGCAAAAACATCACTTAACCAGAAAAATGTCAGTGGGAATATTTGGGGAATTTATAAGGGAAATTCTGCTATGATGTTCTTTCCTTAAACTGGTGAATGTGATCCATGTTACAGATGCCAGCTCTGTCCAAAGTTAGTTCCTGTAAAGTTAAATGAAATCCTCTAGGAGAGTGTATTTCCCGTACTCTAAAATTAGAGATTTTGCCAATCCCTAATTTTAAAGTACTGGATCTGTAGGGGTTCTGCCCATTTTTTAAAGTACTGGATCTGTAGGGGGTTCTGCCCATTTTGTAAATAAAGTCTCAGTGGAACACAGTCACATCATTTGCTTACAAATTGTCTATAGTTGCTTTTGTGCTACAGTGGCAGAGTTGAATAGTTGAAACAGATACCATGTCCACAAATTTAAAACACTTATCTGACCTCTTACCAAAATGTTTGTCAGCCTCTTTAAATGAGCATTTGTTGTTTTTAATGAAACTAATTAATCAGCCAACAGCATTTATTGGACACCAAGAGGCATGATGCCTGTTCAAGGAAGTTTAAATATAATTGTGATGACAAAGCAAATAGACATGGTAAAAAAGAGGAAAAACAAGAAACTGCAGCATTAGGAGCCAGTTTCACAATGCACTTCACAAGTACTGAAGGATTCCAGAGAAGGGAGGAAATGGTGGGATTGGAAAAATGGAAAATGTTCACTGAGAGCCAGAATTTGAACTAGGTTATAAGTAAAAAGCAAAGCTTTGGTTGACAAAGAAGAATGAACAGATTGTTCTCGAATCAACAGCATCAGTAAAAACAAGAGTGGGACTCTGCATTGTGTGGACTCATCAGGTAGGACTCCACCTAGAATGTGGACCCAGTGCATCAAAAGAAGGGTGTTATGTGAGAGGGCATAAAAGTAAAACATACCCATGCATTTAAAAGACATTCATTTTCTATTTAAAAGAACCCTAAAATATATATGTATTTTTTTACTCAAGGAAAAAATATTTTGAAAGCAATGTTTCTCCCTATAGCTCTCCCTATAGCTCATATCATCTTTCATCCCCTCCCTTCTAACTCGAATTGGGCTTTTAGTTTTCCAAACACCTGAATGCTAATTCAAAACTAAAATGAAAAATAACAGAGACTAGAAAAACATTGGACACACAAAAGCACAGGCAAGCCAACCACTATCATTTAATATTTGCAAAGTTCCCTAACAATGCAATTTCCCTAGGCTACCAAAACTACAGTATCTGCTTATTTTCTAGTCCCATGACTAAAGAACAAACCTCAGTCACATAAACCTTTTAACTGACTTTAAAAATCACTAATTTTAGAGGTCACTAAACAACATGTTACTAGTCTCCCACTAGTTTTGCTGTACATGTGACACCTCTGATTGAAGCCACCCATCAGGTTAAAATTGTTCTCCAGCAGAAAGGAACTGTGCTCTCTCCCCGTGCTTTGCGTTTTAAACTGAAAGGTTAACATCCCTGAAAAAAGAAAAAACACTTTCCCATCAGTAACTTTTTTTCAAAATTACAGAACCCAGATCATTTGGTGACATTCAGATAACAGCAGCAAGAATCTCTGTAAAGCCAGACCACCATGAAATTTATGAATGTCCCACCCACCTGTTCAAGACTAAAAATATAACTCAGCAAAATCTCCATATCAGCTTGGTGCATGTGACACCTAAGCAATGTGGCTTTATTTATTTATTTATTTTAGGACAAAAGTCTCCATATTCTAACATGCTGGCTTGTTGTCAATCACACTATTTCTTCCCTTGTCAGTCACTCTTGAGTTATTTGCTTCATAGGATAGAAATGGACCTCTTGAGGTTATACTTTCTTTTCATCCAAATGAATGTAGATGCTACTGTAAAGTCATTGTTTTAAATTTTTTAATTTAAAATGCCTTTTAAAAACATGTAACATAAGATATGTTTATGCTATGGTCATTATCATTCAACTTATATTTATTGGAAAACACTCGTACACACTACATGTAAGCAGAAATAATCACACATTAAACATATTCTCTTTCTCAGTGCCTTATGTTCAAGTACAGGATAAGGAAATGACATCTTAGAAAATGTCAAATGTAGAGAGAACATTTCTAGCAGTTTAAAATGAAGGGAAGCTTAGTCAATAAATGCATGAAAAAATGCCACTGCAGAATTTTGGATCCTAATGCAAATGTGGTCATTCACCTATCCCTCCATGTACCTGAGTTACAATTAACAAGAGTTCAAAAATGCTCAGGGAAAAAAAATTACAGTTCATTGAACATCTACAGACTTTTTCTATTATTATTCCCTAAACAATCGAGTATAACAACTATTGACACAAGTTTTTACTGTGTATTGGCATTATAAGTAATCTGGAGATGATTATTAAAATCTGGAGGGAATGTGTGTAGGTTAGGTGAAAACACTATACCATTTTATGTAATAGACCTGACATCCAAAGGTCTTGGGATCTGTAGGGGATTCTGGAGCTAATTCCCTACGAACATGGAGTGACAACTATGTTCACTTTGAATCATAGAAATAACATGTCCTAGACTAAAATAAGGCTTTTTGTGGAACAAGTAAAACAGTCAAAGCCTACTGAATGTGCCAAAGAAGGACACTTCTGGTACTTTTTCATTAAAAGAACATTGAGAGATAGGGAGGAAGGGAATGCAGGAGAGAGGCCCAACTTTCTCCCTCTATCTTCTCCTGACCTGGAAACCTTGTACCCATGACCTGGGAACCTTGTACCCATTTTCTGGGATGGTGCAATAGTTTCCATCTTTCTTGCTCACTTCTATCACATGCAAGACCAGGTGGGAAGGCCACCCCTAGTGGAAGAATAGCCTGATTTGGGGGCACCTGGATGGGTAGACTTGCCATCTCCTCAGGCAATAACTGTCCCTGGTGTCAGGTTATGGAAGTTGAAACATTTTCAGATAATGACTCCTGTGAGTCCCAGTGGCTTACTGTTTAATTGTATAATTATAGACAGTTAAAAATGCATGATATGTAGTGGAGAGAAAATAGTCAGTGCTTCGGGAGCCATTATGGATTACAGTTTATGAAAATTGAAAATGATGAAATGGTTATATGGGTTAAGCTGCACGGAGTTATCATGCAAATGTTGCATGCTGCTCTGGGCCATCAATCCTCCCCAGAAGCCAACAAATACAGAGAATTGCGATAGATGTCACAGTGACAATATGGCTCAGGAAGAGCACCTTCAGCACTTTGTTTCAGAATACTCTGTAAGTCTCTGAGCCTTCAGGATCCTGTGAATGGTGTCAAAAAAACAAAGAAACAAACAAACAAAAAAAACAGTCGAAAATATTTAATAGTTATCTGATATTTGCTGAGATTCAACTACAAAAAAAAATGCAAGGACTTTCTTCCTAGAGTCACTTGCTTATTAAATAAGACAAAAATATTCACATGAAGGTAAAAGAACCTCAAATATTCTGGGAAACAAAGCATTGGGTTAGAAGCCATTTAATGACCTACATGGCTAAATTAAAGGTTAGATCCATTCAGGAGCTTGTCCAGCACTGACCTGTCCAGACCATGGATAGCAACAGAACTAGAGTCACCAGGGAGTAGACTGGGGCTTGAGGAGAAGATATCAGTACAACAGTAAATGGTGTTGATATCACCAAACCTCATAGTTGGAAAAAAAAAAAAAAAAACCCTGATACTATGGTAAAATCTTAGTTAGGGTCCTCATCCTTAGAAATGATCCCAAATTGTCTGTAAACCCAAGTTAAAAGCAATGGATCAGCATGCATTATATTCCTTAGCAAATAGGAAGGTATCAGGTCCTGGTGACCATAGAATGCCTGAACTCTGTGGGGTTGTTACATCTAAGCACTGTACGTGTGTGCAAAAGCAATACTCTGTGCATTCTTTGTTCATATCTTCCCTCATTCACGGAAACATCATCTTCTAAGGAAAGCCTATCATGTGTCAGGATCTGTGCTTGGTGCTGAAGAACTGGCACTGGTCCTTGATCTTGCTTTTAGGGATCCAAAGTCAGCTAAGAAAAAAAAAAAGGTCAAGACCTTTTTTTTTCCCCCTAACAGAATATAAATATACAAAAGAATAACTCTGGTGAGTTCAAAGGATCTTAAGAAACTGCCTGGAGGGGGTCAGAAGCAACATGGAAGAGGATGTGACAATTGAGATGATTAAGAGTTTCTGGGCAAATTCAGTAGGGGGCCTCCCTGACAGAGAGAGACTCATTCAATTACACAACTCATGCTTGGAAAGGAAAACAAAAACTAATACTAAAACAGTGCATTTGGGGACCAGCGTGTCATCTCCCCGGGTGCCTGGGTATGAAAATGGAAGTGAGGGGACAGGAAAGCATCAGAGGAAAGCAGGCACATGCCTGGGAATGGGCATGAATGACATAGTAAAGAGAATTGAAACATAACCAGAGTGAATGGCATATATTTTCACCTTGAAACCTGCTGCCACAACTGAGTGTAATAGCATCACAGGAATATTTACACATGCACACGGTACATACAAAACACCAGTGGACAGAGTCAGATCTCTTCTCACATCATTCATTTTCTAGTTGTGTGACCTAGAGCACATTGCTGAAACCCACAGAATCTCAATTTCCCCATTTGTAAAACATGGCTAACACTCAATTATTGGGGTAGATTCAAGACTATGTGGGGTTCCACCAGTGAATCCTTAACAGTATCTTCACTAGGCTATCAATCTTATTCTTGCTATGAGCCCAAAACATTTCTAAGTGGTGTCTGTGAGCTTTGCTTCCAAAAGATCAATCTCATCCCTACCCTTCAACTGAAATAAATTACATAGGGAGTCTTCCATCCTTGATAGCCAACTTTTAACTACAGCCACCACCATGATCTTAGCATCACTCACACAAGACCCATACACTCAGCTGATAAACTCAAGCATTGGTTAATATGCTCCACTCACCAGTTTCTAAGCATTCTCCATGTTGATATACTTTATCTTCTTAAGCAGAGGGATAATTTAATATTCATAATAAATACCAATCTACCCTTGATTAATTATATGGGTTGACAAAGTTTTTATGTAAAGGGCCAGATATTAAATATTTTAAGCTTTGGGGACTCATATGCAAGTCTCTTGTATTTTCCTAAACAATAACTCTTTAAAAAAAAAAGTAAAAACTGTTTTTAGCTAGTTTGTCACATAAAAACAGGCAGTGTAGGGATATTGGAGAGGGCAGATTTGGCCTGCAGGCTATAGTTCATGCACCCTTATATTAGGATCTTAATGTGAGAGCTATCTGATAGAGGTCACAGTGATACTTGCTCCAGAGGAGGCAAGTGCTGAAACACTGTACTGTTGAGAAACCTCAAAGGGATATCAGAGTCTTAATGAGTATCAGACAACTACTACTTTCAGCAAAATTTTAGAGATGATGCAGCATTTAGCAGAGAAGTGAAAAGCATCCATAGTCTAAAGCCATTGCCTTTAAAAAAAAATAAGTGAAAATAGAAAGCGGAATCCTTATAATCAGTATGACTACACATGCCTAACCATGTGTAGTACATACTGAAACACATATTTACACACAAAAAGAAAACACAAGGTTTTCAACATTGCTTATCTCTAGGTGATGTGGGGTTGATTTAGGGAAGGTTTATATATTTTTCATGCTGTTAAAGTTTGGGGTGGTATAAAGAGAAACAGCTTGTCTGATCTTGAAATCAATTGAAAGATACATAAAGTAAATGCAAATCAAATACAGTATTTCTGTCTTATCTGTAAGGGACATATTCCAAACTCCCAGTATATGCCTGAAAACAAGGATAGTACCAATCCCTATATATTGTTTATCCAATATGCCCTGAAGCATTGCCACATAGAACCAAAATTAATCTTCTGTATTGAATGCCCTGGTGCCTCCTCTGCAGACTGCTCTTGTATTATGAGACAATTATTAAGTAAAATAAGGGTTACTTGAACAAAAGCACTGTAATACCCCAATAGTCAATATGATCACTGAGATGGCTACCAAGTGACTAATGGGCAGGAAGGCTATCCAGCATGGATATGCTACACAAAGGGATAATTCACATCCCCAGCAGGATAGAGCAGGATGGCATCAGATTTCATCACACTACTCAAAACTTGAAATTTAAAATTTATGAACTGTTCATTCCTGGAATTCTACATTTATTATTTTCAGTACATGAAATCACAAAATTCACAGGCAATGGAAATCACAAAAAGTGGAGTTGCAAGTTTTGATGCAATTTCTTTATTACTGATGAAGCTGTTATGGGCATGTGTCTCAGCCCTTCGGCTAAAAGGTTTATTTATCCACCCCTGATCAACTACAGGCCTCCCCTATGGGGACAGAACCCCTCCTGCACAGCAGAGGGAAGATGAGAATCAGCCCCACATCCACACTAGAACCAGATGTCACCACTTCCCCAGGGAGAGGTAGATGCTGAAGAGTGAAAGAGTCCAGGAGTGGTACTCTATTGGTAACAAGTGTCCCCAGCATGCCCCTAAGCAGATTTCCTACCAATATGAAACAACCAGTAAGCACTCAAAAAAATTGTATGATCAATATCAATCTCGTTATGTTACTAGAATCTTCAGCAGTTCTTAGTGAATTGCTAACTTTGTGATTCTAGATTTATCACTTCACAGCTCTGGCACAAGGTCTTCATCAGCAAATTATAGAAGTGATACTAAAATGTATACTGAAAACCTTTCTGGCTCTTTGTCATTGTATGCAAAGTGAACTCTCATTTTTTGAGAAATTTTTGGTTTAGTGGAGGAAATATCTATAGATATTTCCTATATCTAATGATTGGTTTTTCACGCTGTCCATGTCTATTCCATTTTCTCTCTGAAGTCAAGTAAAACATCATGTTGAAATAATTTGAGATCCCTTACTGATATTGTTTTGCTTAGTTTTAGCTTTCTTCTTAAAAATACTATTGGAGAGATAACACCTGTTTTACAATGATGTGTTTTACCAATTTTTCATGTGTGTATCAGCCTGGACAATGGTTACTGAAGAAGAAAACAAATTTGTTGAAAGTTAGGGTGCATTAGGGGCAAAAAGGAACTCTGAGAGAGAGAGAGTCCAGAGGAAAATGTGTTGCATTTCCATGCACCATTTGAAATATAGGAACGTGTTTTCCAAATAATGATAATGCCATCATGTTGACATAATGAGCTAGTTAAAAAATATCTGAATAATGACTTAAAGAGCAGAAAGTGTAAAAGATAAAACCAAAGAGAATTCTCGGTCATACAATTCATTAAAATACCTCATTTTGAGATATATTAATCTCTGAGTTTAATTAAAAGTCTGAATGGACAAATTGTATTTTATCTAAAGTACAGTTCCATTTTATCTTCCTTCTGATACCAAGAGAGGTTACTGGAACTTTTCAGCCTATTTATTTTCATTTATTTTTATAAATGAGTTCAGATTTGATGTGTGACAACACCCTGCCACTGGTCATTCCATATCTAAACTAAGTTACTAGTGAAATTCACAAATCTAGGGACAAAGTAATACAAAGACTGAAAATAATAGTCTGAAGAATCACTGTTTCTCTGTTTCGATCAATCCTCAGAATTAAAGGTAGAATTTATTGATAAAGGCAGAGGAGTAATCCTCTGATGGAATGAGATGGTATATCAGTGTTTTCCACACTGTCGTTCAATTAATAGGCTTCCCTGTATGCAAACACTGTTAAGTGGATGAAATGTGTTGCTTATTAATGATCTAATCTGTATTCTTACAGGATATGGACTCTACTACGCGCTTGCCCATTTTCCCTGAATGTTTCTGTCTTAAGAGTTTGCTAGCCATTTATTTTGATAATGGGTCATCATGCACATCTCTGCTGTTAATAGCTCTTCAAACACTTTACAATGGAAATACCATATAGCTGAAACTAATCTTATTGTTTTTTATATTAATAATTCTTGCAGCAATAGATCATTAAAATCTAGAATGGTAAAGCACAGATGTCTAATGGAGATGCTCAAAAGCACCTAGTCAAGTCATTTCTTCATTTCTTTTGTCAATAAATAATTATCCATACCACTCCATTCCAAGTACCGTGCCATTGGTTTGTGTTTTGAATAAAACAGGTATGGTCATTTTTGTCATTCCAGTAGAAGAGAGACCAAGTACTTTAGGAAATAAGTAAATACATACTTGTAAATTGGGATACAGGTTGCTAGGGCTCTATTTTTCTGCAGCATAACCTCCCTTAACATACTTCCTCTTCTTTCCCATCTCGCTATCGATAGCTCACTTCTATTTGTTTATTTGTATGAAATTTCTGCTGCTTTATTTTATTCCCAATTTAAAGGTTAACTGTAGATTCCTTGCACTGCTATGATGTGGAAGCTTTAAGTATTTGACCCTTAAAATTCCAAATACAGTCCCAAATGAAGATAATTACAGTCCATGGCTTAGCGTAAACACAGACCTGGACAAAGAGACACTTCATTCACAGTTGTGCAGATTCATTCACAGTTCTACAGATCCCAGCATTTGGTCATTCTCCCACTTCAAGCCTTGCCTCATTTGTCTCCCAGACACAGAGCAGAACTGCTCTTTCTGCCCACGACTCCCTTCCTCCCTTCCTTCCTTCCTTTCTTTCTTTCTTTCTTCCCGAGTAAACCTCAAGGGCTCTCTCTGGCACCAAGGAGTACCCACATTGTCCTTGCCCACTCTTAAATGTCCTGGTAGCTTTCCTATCATATCTCCCCTTCTCTAACCACTCATCACTCTGCCTTTGGCTTAATACATGTATAGTTTCACATTTTAAATTGTATATTATTACTTATTTTGTTTATTTTACTTGTTCTAGTTACTTATACATGACAGCAGAATGCATTTCAACCCATTGTACACAAACGGAGCACAACTTCTCCATTCTCTGGTTGCTCATGATGCAGAGGTATCTTATTATTTATGATAGTGGTTTTAATTCTATCAGACACAAGGTTCCATTTTATAACAAATATTATGTAATGTTCCCTTTACTATCCTGAAATGAAATTAACAGGTAATATAATTTACTTATAGCATTACTTCAAGAAAAAAAAATCAATAAAGTAACCCAAATGTAATACAAAGGAGAAATAAAAGGAAAGTAATTTGTAATAAAATACTATGATCTAAAAAAGGCTATCCTAGACTATGAAATGAATTAAGCAAATGCTTACACCTGCAATTATAATAAATAATTTCAGATTTAAAAGAAGATAAGGAATTTTTGTAAGTTCCATTTAAGAAGTATGAGAATAAAAAAAAAGGCAGAAGCTGCCATTAAAATAAAAACTAATGTTTGGGTAAACAATAAAAGATCAGTTTTAGTTGAATATAAAAAAAATAGAGGAAAACTACCTCAAATGAAGTACAAAGAACATGCAGAGACAAATTACAGACTGTCAAAGTGGAGATGTGAGGAAGCATGATGTTCTCATCAATGACCCAAGTCTTATGTAATATAAGTGTCAAAATTAAAGTATGACGTGCTACAGGGTAGTGATAAATGCCATGGAAAATGTGTCTCTTCTTAAAATTCCACCACCTGCTGAAGGCTTTAGTACTCAAAAGGCTTTGGGAGAAGCAGTCTTTAGTAGGAGACAAGAAATAAAAGATGAACAGAAATGTGAAAGAGTAATTTAAAAAGCCAGAAACTGGTTGTGTGATAACCTCTCAGGATAGAATCATGGTAACATGGAAAAATGCAAGAAATCCAAAGCGATTTTGTTTTTAATAAGTAACTTTCACATGATCCGATATCCTACCATAGGTCTAGTGAAATATTTCACACAAACATAAGAATACACATACTCATACATATGCACATATATAGAAACATACACATACATCATGGTAAAAAATGAGAAATGCATCTAAAATAAGTTGTATAAAAACATTTACCAAGGTCTATTGAGATCTAGATGTATCCACTAATTTAATAACATTTGATTCTGTGTTAATCAGTCTCTAATCCCTCAATTACATTTTTGTATGTGACAACTGCAAGTATGTACAAATGGCAAAACAGGAGTGTTTCCTGTTGACTTGAAGGGTATACATGATGCTCTGGTGGGTAGCAAAATGTTCTAAAATCATTAAAAAAACAATCTCTTCAGCTCTGAATTAAAAAAAAAATGCCCTCAGTTTACGAACAGTTGCATTCTAGGGAAACACATGCACATTACAATTATGCAAAGCATATTTTTTGTCTATACATAAAATGGGTTTAATATGGGTATAGAGTCTGGACACTCATTTGTAGAGAAATTTTTCTTGAGGAAGTCTTTACCACATGATAAAGGACATCTGGCTTTCTTGATTCTCATCTATTAAAAGCCAATTGTTATGTGCATGATTACTGAAATAACAAAAACCCTAATGAGTTTTTAAAATATCCTTAATGGGCATTGATTTTCTAATCAACACCATTGCTTTATGGAATGTTTCTGTGAAGAACCAAAAATTTCATGACAGTTAGCCTTTTAGTTCTCTCCCCTGGCTTTGATTTGTCTGTGGTGTCTTTCAAGGTGCCATGCTATCGCGGTGTGACACAATGAACCAAGCACACCAGATCAGAAAGACTGGAAAATGACTCTTCACACATTCCCACCAAAAGAAAACCAATCCCTAGGACTTATCTGTGTCACCTTATTTGGAGAAAGGATCTTCACAGTTGTGATTAGGTTAAGAATCCTGAGAAGAGATGATCCTGGATAGTCTAAGTGGGCATTATATCCAAGAGAAAATGGAGACAGACTTGAGACAAACAAAAGAGAAGTTGATACAGAGACGAAGCAGCTGCAGCAACGTCATTATGGAGGCAGAGATTGTTGGCAGCCACCAAAGCTCCAGGAGAGAAGGAACAGAGCCAGAGGGAGTACAACTCTGCAGACACTTTGATTTTGAACTTCTGGGCTTCCAGAACCATTAGTCTAGACATTGATTTGTACATACATGATTATCCAATAAAATCAGGGGCAATTTTTTGCTAGGAAGTATCTGGGTGAGAGAGTCTCCTTTACATAAGCAGGAATAGAACTATTTTCTCACTCTGCAGAACAATCATTTCATTTTAAAAATAAAAAGTTACTCCTATGACTCTGACTAATATTGGTTTCCCCAGTAGAATGCAAGCTCCTCCAGAGAAGAGACTATGGGTATACTCCCTGACTTGTTTTCCTAGGACTTGATATGGCATCCAGTACATAGAAGTTTTAAAATAAATATTTTATGAATGAACATTTACATAGACCTATTTAGAGATATTTTGGTTTAAAAATGCTTCTCCCCCAGCTTCACAGGAGCAATAATAATTTTTTGCAGGATAAAGCAATTTTTAATGAATTGATTGTACAGATTGTACTAAAAATCCTGTTTTAATGGTCTCCCTGCCCAACCTGAGTCAGTACTTAGTGTTTCAACATAATCAGTTCATGGTTCATACTGGCTTAAATTGTGTCTCCCTGACAAATTCGTGTCTACGCAGAAAAGATAATTTGAACTTATTTGGAAACAGGAATCTTGCAGATACAGTCAACTTAAGATGAGGTCTCATTGGATTAGCATGAGCTGAAATCCAGTGATTTGTGTCTTAATAAATAGAAGGAAGTTTAGACACATGGAGTTACACACAGAGGGAAGATGGCCTTGTGATGAGGGAGACACAACCTGGAGAGTGATGCAAGTATAAGCCAAGGCGGCTGCCAACACCAGAGGCCAGGAAGAAGCAACGCCTTGAGTTATGACTTCTACCCTCCAAAACCGGGCAGGAATAAATTTCCATTGTTTTAAGACACTCAATTTGTTACAGCAATCCTAGGAAAATAATGCAGCCAGTAATCCACTGGTATGTTTATGGTTTTGCCCATCTTTCTTATAATGAGTTGCTTCACTGGGATTTGCTTCAGGGACCCCATTTAGAACAACCATTTGCAGCCATTGGCCAATTAGATGGCACACTCAGCAGTAAAGCAGACTCTAGGAGAAGAGTGCAAACTAGCACAATCTGAGAAAAGCAGCACTGCATAGAAAGGCTCGGACACCACAAACTTTTGGGGGTCCATATGTTTTTTTTAGATTTTCCATCTCTTCCTAGTTATATATCCTTGGTTAATTTATTAAGAGACTTATCTGTGCTCTGGGTTCCTCACCTGTATAATGGAAAAAATAATCATTTCCTGTTAGAGTTGGGAAAACTAAATTACATGCTGCATATTAAATGCTTAATTCACCAGTATCCTGGATGTGGTAACTGTTCAGAAAGACTATCTAAAACTATTGCTAATACTGCCATTAGTGAAGTTTAGAAATGAATAATAGTTTAATAAAAAAGTGGCATAGTAGGGTTTCAACAAACCATAAAATTATATTCCATATATAGAAGACAATTTTCTTTGCAGGTTATTCAGCAGTTTTGCACTATATATTATCGTTCAATACAAAAAAACACTCCATTTTGGAAAGAGCAGTACTTAAGCAGTATGTATTGGTGCCTAAACTTGCCTCTATTCCTACTTACAAAACTTGATGACAGAAGTAATTTTTAAGCAAAGCCCAAAGTCAGTAAAACATTATGCTGCTTACTATGGAGACAGAGAACAAGTCCTTCCTTCCACAAGGTTTGTATAATTAGACATCATGGCTTCTAATGATGTGTCCAACCTCTTCTCACTAATAGAGAAACTTTATCCCTCATGGAAATGCAGCACATGCTTCCCTCCTGCCAAATGGTAAAAAGAGAACATGTTTCTCTGCAGTGGTTTCTGTACAGTAGTCAAAGTGGACATGACACACACCAATTACAGTTAGGGTTTGCAAAGAAAATAGTTAGGATTCTTGCTCATTTACTTTTTCATAAAGGTAGAAGATAAAAATGCATGTGAAATATGCCACCTTATGAATTCATACTTCTAAAATCAAGACTAAGGAAGGAGTAAAGTTTATGATATGTAACTACTAAGGATGAGAAACACTATCCAATAAGAAAGAGGAGAAGACACTGGCCTTTAGTCTGGAGGGTCCCTACCAAAGAAGGTGTCAGGGCTTTACTTCCTAGTTTGCAAAGGTATGAGGATCTCAGGGAAGAGCAGGCTGTGCAAAGACATGGAGGGATAGAAGGACACTTGGGTTATAGGACAGTTGGGGTTTTAGACAGTGGTTATTTGCCAACCAATGTAGAAGTATTTAACGTAACAGTTATTTGGCTATAAATGTACCAATTATTAAATAGTGGCTCTGGACAAGATGTCAGCACAGTGATGGTCAATGACACTGGGGCAGGCACATAGAAGACAGCAGAAGCTGGTGTGCTAGTGCATGCCTATAATTCCAGCAAATTGGCAGACTGAGATAAGAAGATCACAAGTTCTAGGCCAGTCTGGGCAACTTAGTGAGACTCTGTCACAAAATAAAAGGCAAAAAGGCCAGAATATAGCTCAATAGTAGAGTGCCCTGTGTTCAATCCCCAGTACTGAAAAATAAATAAAGAAGAAAGAAAGATGACAGCACAGAAAGAAAGAGAGAAAGAGAGAGAGGAGGAACCAACCACTTTGTCATGTGGGCATGATTGGTTCTAGACAAAACCAGACCCCCTCCAATTCTATTTTTTACACTTTTTGTTATTTTCTTATTATATTGATACAGGAACAAAAATTTCCCATGTTCAATGCCCCCCTGGCTTCCAAATTTCTTTTTTTTTTTAATTTTTTATTGTTGGTTGTTCAAAACATTACAAATTTCTTGACATATCATATTCCACACTTTGATTCAAGTGGGTTATGAACTCCCACCTTCACCCCATACACAGATTGCAGAATCACATCAGTTACACATCCATTGATTTACATATTGCCAT
>NW_026000021.1:6609386-6612779 GCF_001458135.2 Marmota marmota marmota
ACCTCTCCCCTCCCCTCCCCTCCTCTCTCTCTACCCCCTCCACTGTATAACCCTGAGGGTCTCCTTCCATTTCCATGCAATTTCCCTTCTCTCTCCCTTTCCCTCCCACCTCTCATCCCTGTTAAATGTTAATCTTCTTCTCCTGCTCTTCGTCCCTACTCTGATAATTTCAGTCTATTCCCCAGAGATAATTACTATTACTGATTTAGCATGGGTTGAACACTTTAATACCAAATTCTAATGCTCCAAAATCCAGATTTTGAGCAGCAACATGAAGCCAAAAGTTTAAAATTCAACACCTATCCTCATATGATAAGTCATAGTCAAAACAGAGGCATGTGAAAAATATTACACAAAATTCCTTTCAGGCTATACGTGTAAGTCATATATGAAATGGAAATTAATGCTCTATTAATCATGGGTCTTTTCCCTAAGATATGTAGTTTTGTGTATTCAAATACTTTAAAATACAAAAGTCTGAAATCCAAAACACTTCTGGTCCCAAGTATTTGGGGTACAGAATACTCACCCTCTAGTGTCATTTAAAGTATCTTCCTATGTGTATTCACATTGTGGTAGGCAAGATCCTAAAATGATCCCCTACAACTTCCTGCTTAATCCTCGGAACTGTGAATTTAATGAGATATCACACTCTGATCATGTCATGTGTCAAAAAGAATTTTGCAAATATAATTAAGGTTATTAATGTTTTGCTTCTGAGGTAATAACAAGAGATATTATCCAAATGGACCAAAACCAATCACACATGCCTTTTAAAGCAGCATTTTCTTCAAGTATTAGCTGATGGAAAGTCAGAGAGATGAGATTCAAAGCATGAGAAGAATGTGATGCACCACTGCTGGCTTTGAAAATGGAAGCAACCATATGCCAAAAGATACAGA
This sequence comes from Marmota marmota marmota, assembly GCF_001458135.2. Lineage (NCBI taxonomy): Eukaryota > Metazoa > Chordata > Mammalia > Rodentia > Sciuridae > Marmota > Marmota marmota. Next base: position 6,610,289 of record NW_026000021.1, read on the forward strand.
TGGTTCCTAAAAGTTATATGTGACTTCTTTGCACAGCCAATCAGGAAGTGGGGACTTCAGTGTTATATCCATAATGAAGTTAATTCTGTAAACAGTTTTAATGAGCCTAGAAGCAGATAAAAACCAGACAGGCCAACACCTTGATTTGAGCCTTTGGAGACACTATATAAAGAGCCCAGCCGAGTCCACTCAGACGTACGATCTACAAAACTATGAGATAATAAATCAATATTTTAGAGCCCTAAATTTGTGGTGATTTCTTACACAACAATAGAAATTTAATACCAAATATCATCCTATAATTTATTTCATTTAAGAATATGTCTTATCTATGGACATAGCTCAGTAATAGAATGCTTGGCCAGTAGGAATAAGACCCTTGGTTCAACCACCAGCACAACAAAAATAAAATAATTTTTATAAATTTATGCAAATTAACTCTTATTTTAACTTATCAGTACTATTCCAGTGTATGGGTGGTAAAACATTTCCAAAGATGTTGGCCAACAACTCCTCCCTTCACTCTAAAAATGTGCTGTCCTCAAGTTACTTCCCCAATTCTCAACTATGGGCTGGCCTGTGACTTGTTTTCATTAATAAGATATAGTGGAAATAACATCCCACAACTCTGAACTCAAGTCTTGAATGACCTTGAAGCCTCTGTTTTTGCCCCTGTTGGATTCAAGGAATAAGAATTAACAAACTAAATTACTGAAGGATAAGAGATCACATGGAGGAGAAGGGGGTATAGTTAGTCCCCACTCCAGACAATCTCAGATGAATATGTAGAGGTGAAGAGCCACTTGGCGAAGCCCATACAGATCAAAGAATTGTGAGAAATATTAATCATTATTATTTGGGAAGTTTTGTTTGTCAGAGTTTTGGGGTAGTTTATTATGTAAAAATAGAATCATTACATATTATATATCTATATCTATATCTATCCCAAATAAGTCATGAACATTCTTGTTTATCCATTCTTCTACTGATAAACAATTGTGTATTATAATTATTAAACAAAACCACATGAAACTATCATTGCTATTAGTCAAGATTGGTCAAATATCAGCAGTATCATGAAATTCAACCATACTAACAAACTGCTGCAAATATTCCTTCACCTGCCTTTCTGTAAGCATATATTTTGGGGGTATTACTCCATGTTACCATCCTGCACTAGGAAGAAGAAATTTTGGGTCACAAACTGGCACATCTTAAATGTTAACAGATGTTGCTTTATTATCTGATAGAAGGAGCATAAATTGGTATATGTACTTTATCAAAATATAAAATAATCTTAGATTCCTGATTTATATATTCCTAGAATTCCATTATAATAAAAATTATTACTAAGCCAGCCTTAGCAACTTAGTGAGACCCTGTCTCAAATAAATAAAATGGGCTAGGATTTGGCTCAGTGGTTAAGGGCCCCTGAGTTCAATCCCTGGTACCAAAAAAAAAAAAAAAAAAAAAACATTACCAAGGAGTGTTGACAAATCTGATGTAAAATTCCTGAAGACTACAACTACAAGGTTTTTTTTGTTTGACTCTTAATATAGTAGATGACTATTTTAAGAAAGACAAATATGGCTGCTCATTTTTGGAACAGTTAAATTTATATTGTTGAATTTGCTTCCTAAGTAGACCACATTTAATGTTGGAAGTCAAACTGGAATAGAGTAGATGATGGTGATGAGAGATCTCAAAGCCATCCTAGGAGTCTGTATAAGTTAAAAGATATCTTGCTCCATGGAAAATATTATCCATCCATGTGCCAATATCATGAATAACTGGGAAGCTGAATAATTCAATACTCTAAACATATTTATTGAGGAATGACTTTATAACCATTCCTCTGTCTATATAATATATAGGTGAGGCAGATTGAACTTGTACCCTAATATCAGTTCTAGTCCTCTTCTGTAGTAACTGAAGGCAAGCTGGACTCCTGATCACACTCCTCACCTTTTTTGGAGCCAGAAGTGACCTTATAACTAAGTCTGAACTCATGAAATGTGAAGTGGTCCTTATTGCTTTTGATTTCGGGTATAGGAGACTCTTCCTCCTTCCAAATGACAGGAGATGGGGCAGTGGGAGCAATTGCTTTGAACACTGAGACAGTAGTAGCATGCTGAGGTTAGCACAGAACAAGCCCTGATTGTCTATTTCTGGTACATACAAACATGTGAGGCACATATAAACCTCTTTTTCAAACCACTGTGGTTTACAATTTAGTTGTTATAGAAGTTTTCATGGGTGCTATTTGATTTCGGGGTTGCTAGAAATCCAGATGATCAGTTGGGACCATTTCCATCTATTCAAAGATTTGTGAAGTTATTTTGTCATACTTTAATTTCTTTGGTTTATAATTTTAGCCTATGTCAAAATGCAAGTTTCCCAAGGGGAAAAAAATCACGTGTTACATGCCATTCATTCACTTAATCTACTTAATTATCAAGTCTTTTACTAAAAAAAAAAAAAAAAAAAAAAA
>NW_026000021.1:6613072-6672110 GCF_001458135.2 Marmota marmota marmota
AAAAAAAAAAAAAAAAAAAAGATTCACAAAGGAAAGTAGGAAAATGCAGTTCCCTAAACATTTGGTGGGTGGCTACAAAAGCAAGTGAAGAGCCTCTGGGGAAAAAAAGAGAGAGAGAACACATTAAAGCATTAAAGGCAGAAAGGATACAGCAATGAATGACTCCTACTTAACAACATGGCCACATGTATGTGACCACACAAAGAAGGAGCAAAGAGTGAACCCAATTTACCATAGCTGAATAGCAGTTGCTGTGAAATAAAGATTAAAGAACACATTATTTGAGGCACATGGAGACTAGCTAACTTGCTGGGGTACTTATCCTCAGAGATTGTTTTTTTGAGACTCCTGATGAGTACAGGGGTCAGCCCTATTTCCCAGGAAAGCAGCCCAGCTCCCTTATCCCACTGAAATAGTTCCATGTTACAAGCCACAAGAAGTCACTGGCCTTTGAAAATCTTTCTACTATGCCCTCCTCAAAAGTTGTGTATGTTCAGAAAACATAACAATTTGTTTTCTCCTAACTAAATACACAACACACACACACACACACACACACACACACAACTTTTTTCAAGGAAAGCAGGGAAGCAAATGAGAACTATTACAAAACCTAAATTGAGAACACCTTCTCTGTTATAAACAAAATATACAGCATAAACACCTCAAGTAAAAGTATTTCCAAAGTAATGTGCTTTTAATCAGACACATCAATCTAAAGTTTCTGCAACAACTACAAACTTGAATGTTATTGGACAATGTCACCAAAATGCATTAAAATAATTGCATTAGGATTTTTGGCATCACTTTATAATAAGTGGACAGTAATTGTTGCTAAACTGCAGCAAATTGCTGCAGAATTGGATATTACATCCATGTTAGGATCAAATGACTCTATAGTGATTAATGATACTGCATTGAGTATCAAGAGAATTAAAATGATTAACCACTTATTCTAAAGTGTTGACATTTTTCTACAATTTTAGAGTTATGTTTCAAGAAAACTTTCCAATTAAACTTATTGTTAATGGTTACTGAGTAAAATTCAGAGACAAATATTCCTTAAAAGGTCAACTTAATAGTGAGTTAACATTAGGATTGTTAAAAACACACTTAGTTGAACTATCCACATTAAATAACTAATAGCAGATGATGTGTTTAACTCCCTAGTTATATTGAAACAATACAGCCATGTAATTAAAGACACTCGGTCATAATTAAAATATTCATAATAATTCCCTCTTACAATAATTTGTGCAATTCAGACTACCTACTGTGGTAAACTAGAAAAAAGAAAGACATTATCACTTTTGGAGGAGTAGATTGTCAAGGATATTTTTTCGCAGGTTTTAAAAAAATACAAAAAGCACAATCATAAATTGTGCTTAATTGTTTATGGAAGATGGTTCTGTTATAAAGTGCTTGCAAATATTTCCCAGGAGAAGACATGGTAGCAATTCATCAGACTCAGACGTGGCAGTATCTTGGAAAAATAATCATGTACCTGAAAATGGGCATTAAACAAACACTTAACGGAAAAATGATTTATTTTTTTCCAACTTTTTTGGAACTACTGAATATTAGTTACTAAGATAAATACAATATTGGACAAAATATTGTGATTCTTAGAACTAGCTATTGTTGGCCTCAAGAGTAATTTTGTAAATGAATAAAATCTCCAAGCTATTAGAGGAATCATACACAGAAAAAGAGCTTTATATTTATACTAAAGGAGGCACAATTTCAAATTTTGAATCCATCTCTGTTTTACGCAATGATCTCCTTGGAATTTGTCTTCAGCACAAAGATTTAACATTTTTAAGCTTGATTTTTCAGTTCAATATAATATAAAAGAAATAAATGAGATACTGAGAAAACATTTTAAACTTTTCAGAATAATGCTAATTTGTTTCCTCCTGTGTTTATCACTGGTTAGAAACCTTGTCTCAATATGCTCAGAAACTAAAGTATACAATGGAAAGACAATTGAGTAACTATTTTGGGAGGTCATTGCCACTAACTAGCTGGTTGGTATTTCCTATATTTGTTCCAAGTCAACTATAACCTCTAAAAACATAGATCATATGTTGAATATCTATTTAATATTCTCTAAAACTTCTAAAAAAGAATCAGGTAATCTTTCCCCCCACCCCTCCACCCCAGGAAACTCTTTTCGCTTGATCAGGCTTCCAGAATTCTGCTGGTTGTTACCCCATGCTTCTTTAAGATATATCTCATCTTTTCCCTTTAACAATCACTCTTCACTTTCACCCCATCCTCAATTCTTTTAACCTAATTCCCTAGCATAGGGGTTGGCCAACCACAGTTGCAAGCTAAATAAGTACTGCTATCTGCTTGTACAACATGCTGCTCTTTTGTTACCTGTTTTCATTTCTAGCATTTTTTGAGGGTAATTATTTTTCATGACTGTATTTTGAGGACTAGGGTTATTGATTAGTAATTTTGCATTTATTTTATATTGTTTTTCACTTGTCTATTTCTCTTGATTCTCATTCTCTCTTGCCTTTTGATAACAGCCAAATTCTACTTTTTTTTGTTTTTTCACTCTTTATTTCATTTTTTACTTCTACTTTCTCTCCTCCTTCCTCCTCATCTTTGCATCCTACATCTCTTCTGTATTCTCCCTGTTCACCTTTTGAAATAGCAAACCATTTGGCAACCTTTCTGGGGGGTCTTTGGTTTTGTTTTTGTTTTCTATTGGCAATTGATTACCATAGCAGTTCTGTTTATTGTGCCAAATAACATGTAGACATCCTTATAGAAACTAAGTATTTGGGTGCTGAATATTGTTTGAATTGATTGTTGTTACTATTTGTCAATCCCTAAACTGTGAGGTACCAGAAACCTTCAGAGACACTACAAGTTCAGAGGGTAGAAGATATGCCACCTCAGATTCATATTGATAAATTGGTAGACACATAAACAATATAAAAAAGGGAATGAATAATCCCAAACAAATCCACTGATACCACAATGGAGGAAATATCAGAGAAGGAATTTAGAAGCATCATAATTAAACTGATCTGCAAAGTAAAAGATGATGTAAGGAGTGAAATCAGAGAGAAAATACAGGAAGTGAAAGATCAGTTCAATAAAGAGATAAAGATACTGACAAAGAACCAAATGAAAAATCTGTGAAATGAAGGAATCAGTAAACCAAATTAAAAATTCAAAGGAAGCATCACCAGCAGAATAGATCACTTGGAAGTTAGAGTTTCAGGTAACAAAAACAAAGTGTATAATCTTAAAAATAAAGTTGACCATTTTGAGAAAACATGTTAAAAGACCAGAAATTAAAATTTCAATGAATATAGGATACCATGAAAAGAACAAATTTAAAATTTATTGGGATAGAAGAAGGCTCTGAATTACAAAATAAAGGAATGTACAATCTATTCAATGAAATAATATCAGAAAATTTCCCAAATGTTAAGAATTATATGGGAAATCATGGGAATGGAGTTGTAGCTCAGTGGTAGAGCACCTACCTAGCATGTGTGAGGCACTGGCTTCAATTCTCAGCAACATATATAAATAAATACAAATAAAGTTCTATCAACAACTAAAAAAAAATAAAAGAGTGGTATGGAAAAGCAAATACAGGAGGTATACATGACTCCAAATATACAAAATTCAATAGAGCCATACCAAGGCACATTTTTTATGAAAATGCCTAACATATAGAATATAGATAGAATTTTAAAGGCTGCTAGAAAAAAAATGACAGGTCATATGTAGAGGTAAACCAATTTGAATTGCAGCTGATTTCTCAACACAGATCCTAAAAGCTAAGAAGTCTTGGAATAAATATATACCAAGCTCTGAAAGAAAATGAATGCCACCCAAGAATGCTATACCCAGAAAAATTAAGCTTCAGATTTGAAAATGAAATAAAAACCTTCCATGATAAACAAAAGTTAAAAGAAATCACAACTAGAAAGCCTGCCCTACAAATCATACTCAAAAAATATTTCAAGAAGAAGTAAAAAATAAAATTGAAAGCCATCAGAGGAAGGAAATATAGTAGATGAATAGTCAAAGGAGAAACTAATAAAAATTTAAAACTAGAAATAAAAATGACAGGGAATAAAAATCATTTCTCAATAATAAAATTGAATGTAAGTGGCCTAAACTCATCAATTAAAAGATACAGGCTGGCAGATTAGATTTAAACACAAGACCCCAAAATATGCTTTCCCAGGAGACTCACCTCATACACAAAGATATCCTGAGACTGCTGGTTAAAGGATGGGAAAAAAGATATCATTCACATGAATCTCATAAACAAGCAGGGATTTTTATCCTCATATCAGATAAAGTGGATTTCAAGCCAAAGTTAATCAGAAGAAATAAGAGACAAACAAGATCATTTTATACTATTTAAGGGAATTGTACAACAGAAGAAATAACAATTGCAAATATTTATGCCCAACACAATGGAGCTTCTACATCAAACAAACTATTCAATATCAAGAATCAAATAGACCACAATACAATAATATTGGATGACTTTAACACATGTCTCTCATCACTGGATAGATCTTCCAGACAATAACTAAAAAAAAAAAGAATCTATATAATTAAGAAAATATAATGAATAAATTAGACTTAACAGATATATATAGAACGTTTCATCCATCAATGACTGAATACACTTTCTTCTCAGCAGCACATGGATCATTTTCTAAAATAGACTATATCTTAGACCACAATGGATTCTATGAAGCTAGTATCCCACAGATACCCAAACCAGATAAAGACACATCAAGGAAAGAAAACTTCAGAACAATATTCCTGATGAACAGATGCAAAAATTCTTAATAAAATACTAGCAAATTGCATACAAAAACACATTAAAAAGATAGTGTACCATGATCAAGTAGGTTTCATCCCAAGGGTGCAAGTTTGATTTAATATACAGAAATCAATAAATGTAGTTTACTATATAAATATATTTAAAGAGGAGAATGATATGATTATCTCAACACACGAAGAAAAAGAACTGACAAAATACAACATCTGTTCATGTTTAAAACACTAGAAAATCTAGAGATAATAGGAACTTAACTCAACATAGTAAAAACTAAATACATCAAACCCAAGGCCAATATCATTTTAAGCAGAGAAAAACTTAAAGCATTCCCTCTGAAAACTGGAACAAAACAGGGATGTTCACATAGTCCTTGAAACTTCATTCAGAGCAATTAGGCAAAGAAAGAATTTTAGAGGATGCGAGTAGGAAAAGAAGAGCTCAAACTATCTCTATTTGTTGATTACATGACTCTATTATTTAGAAGACCCAAAAAACACCACCAGAAATCATGAAGATCTCAAAAGCAAACTCTGCAAAGTAGTAGCATATAAAATTAACACCCATAAATAAATTGTATTCCTGTACACCAATGATGAATCAGCTGAAAGAGAAATTAGGAAAACTATCCCATTCACAATAGCCTCAAAAACCAAAACAAAGACAAAAACTTAGGAAGCAATCTAACAAACAGGGTGAAAAATTTCTAAAATGAAACTATAGAACAATAAAGAAATTTAAGACCTTAGAAAATGGAAATATCCCCCATGTTCTTGGATAGGAAGAATTGATATTGTCAAAATGGCTATTCTACTGAATGTACTATAGAGATTTAATGTGATTTCTATTAAAATTCCAATGATGTTCTTCATAAAAATAGAAAAAGTAGTCATGAAATTAATTTGGAAAAATTATAGGCCCATAATAGCCAAAGCAATCCAGAAAATCAAAGCAGGAGGCATTACAATACCCAACTTAAACTATACTACAAAGCTATAATAACAAAATAACATGGTATTGGCACCAAAACAGAAATGAATACCAATGGAATCGAATAGAAGACACAGAGACAGACCCATACAAATACAGTTACCTCATACCAGAAAAAGGCACTATAAACATACATTGGAGAAAAAAGAGCCTCTTCAAAAATGGTGCTGGGAAAACTGTAAGTCCATATATAGGAGAATGAATTAAAACCTGATCTCTCACCCTGTACAAAACTCAACTGGATCAAGTGGGTCAAAGGCCTAGGTATTACCTGTACATTCTAGAAGAAAATCTAGGCCCAATATTTCAACTTGCCAGTATAGGAATTGACTTCCTTAACAAGACTCCTAAAGCGCAAGGAGGAAAATAAAAAAAATCAACAAATGGTATTTTATCAAACTAAAAAACTTCTTCTCAACAAAGGAATTAATCAAGAATGTGAAGAGCAAGCCTATAGAATGTGAAAAAAATTTTGTCACCTGCATGTAGATAATGCATAATTTCTAGAATATATAAAGAACTCAAGGGCTGGGGATGTGGCTCAAGCGGTAGCGCGCTCGCCTGGCATGCGTGCGGCCTGGGTTCGATCCTCAGCACCACATACAAATAAAGATGTTGTGTCCGCCAATAACTAAAAAATAAATATTAGAAATTCTCTCTCTCTCTTTCTAAAAAAATAAAATAAAATAAAAACTCAAAAAGTCTTACTCCCCCTCAAAAAAAATACCCCAAATAACCCAATAAATAAATGGGCAAAGGAACTAAACAGACACTTCTCAAATGATGAAATATGAATGGTCACCAAATGTATGAAAAAAAAAGAATGTTCAATATCTCTAGCAATTAGAGAAAAGCAAATTAAAACTACACTGAGATTTCACCTCACTCCAGTCAGAGTGGCAACAATCAAGAATACAAATAAAAATAAATGTTACTGAGGATGTGGGGGAAAGTGTACACTCATACATTGCTGGTGAGACTGAAAATTGGTGCAGCATACATTGCTGATGAGACTGCAAATTGGTGCAACTGCAAATTGGAAAGCGGTATGGAGATGCCTCTAAAAACTCAGGAGTGGACTGACAACTTTACCCAATTATACCACTCCTTGCTAAGTATCCAAAGGAGTTAAAATCAGCATACTATAGTGATGCAGCCACATCAATCAATGTTTATAGCAGCTCAACTCACAATAGCTAAACAATGGAAGCAACCTTGGTGCCTTTCAACAGATGAATTAATTAAGAAAATATGCTCTACATACATAATGGAATAACTCATTCACAAAGAAGAAAGACTTCATGACATTTTCTGGTAAATAGAAGGATCTGGAAAACATCATGCTAAGTGCAATATGCCAAATCCCCCTACCCCAAAAAAGGTTGACTGTTCTATCTGAAATGTAGATACTAACACACAAAACAAGGTGGGGGCGGAGAATGGAAATTCACTGGATTAGACAAAGGGGAATGAAGGTCAAGGAGTGGGGATAAGAATAGGAAAGACAGTGGAATGAATCTGACATAACTTTCCTATACACTTATATGAACACACTACAGTGAATCTCAACATCATGTACACTCACAAGACTAGGATCCTAATTAGAATAAGATACATTCCATGTTTGTAAAAACATGTCAAAACACACTCTATTATGATGTATAACTTCAAAGAACAAATAAAAAAATTTAAAAGAAGAATATAGCAGTGGATTCCACTTCCACTCTGAAGTGCACTTTGATATGTCCAGGAGACGAGTTCATGCATGGATGGAGAAATATTCCTGATGGCGCATAGGCAGATGTCTATAATCTCTTTAGAATAATTTACTTGAAATAAGAATTTCAAGTAATCTAAAAGTCCCTCCCATTGGGAAGACACTGGGAAAAGAGCAGTATCTGTAATTATGGTCTGCAATTTCATCAATGAGGTAGTGTGGATTAGCCATTTCAACAATTTTTTTAAATTATAATATTAGCTGCTCTTTCTTTTTCTTTTCTTTTTTTTTTAGTTTCGATGGACCTTTATTTTATTTATTTATATGTGGTGCTAAGAATTGAACCCAGTGTCTCACACATGCTAGGTAGGCACTTTATCTCTGAGCTACAACCCCGGCCCTAGCTGTTGGTTCTTACCTGATAGTTATAAAAGCATTTCAATTTTACTGAGATCATTTGTTAATCTGAAGTACATACAGCATATCCATCATTTTATTTAATCCACCCAATAACCATATGTAGCTGCTCCATTTTATATATGATGAAACTGAAGTTCGGTAAAGGAACATATTTAAAGATATACAAGCAAAAAGCAAAACTCAGGTTGACCTCAGATAGGAGCAGTACAGAGTTATCGTTTGTATTGCATGATTTCTACTCACCCTTTATTTGTGACGTGTGGACACTCAAATTAAAAGAGTAAAAACTGGACCACAGCAATAGGATTAAGATTTCTTATTACTTATAGCAAAAAGCATCTTCTTATTTTAAATTCCATATAAATTCTGTTCCCAAATTTCATTCCTCTTCTGATCAAATTAGGAGTAATACGTCTATTTCAGCAGTTCCAATGAACTCTTTTCTGTGGTTTCAAAAAAATAGTTTTAGCTCAAAATACTTCTTCACCACAGTTTTTCCAGTATAGATATGAAATTACAACTACTCCTTTTTACATTTTATTGAAGTTTTTGGTTATATATTATAAACAATTGGTGGTTTACAAAAATAAAACTTACTGTTTTCAATTCAAGAAAAAGATATACTAAAAGTGAAGTCAGGCGTGTAGAGTGGTAAGCTCCTAATATCAAAAGATGTTTCTGGATGTAATTGAAAAATAGTTCCACTGAGGCTTCATGTCTCACATGGTGGCCTGTGTTGAGCTCAGCAGGGAAGATGGTTGTGCTACAAGTAAAGATGACTCATGGGATGTGTGAATGCAGAATATGATAAAGCTGACACCATCTGTGACATATGAATCAATCACTAAAAGCCAAGCAGCCAGGCTCCTCAAAGCAGAGCTGGATTCTGAACATACACTTAGGAGATATAGGAGCTTGTTGGACCAGAGGAAGGAGAAGTCTAGGGAGAAAAAAAAAATGAGATCTTAAAAGATTTTACCAAAACTCAGCAAAGAATTCAATGATTATAGTAGAAGCATGAGATCATTATGAAAGAATCAAGCAAATCTGACTCTTTTTTTTTTTATATTTCCAAAGGCTCCTTAGTTCAAGGAAATAACAGAGGTGAAAGCATGTGAGAAAGGAAAAAGGAAAGTATGCATTGTTTTTCCTTTTGTTGATCAATTTCCGGCAAATATTTTGCATAATGATATTCATCTAGGATCCTTCAGCTCTTTCCTAGGCATCTTGATTCCAACGTCCGGGTGAGTTAATGCATCTCCCACAGCTACCTTATCAACACCTTCTTGGTCACACTGCTTGATGGGACATCACTAATTGGATCATATTTGATGGGTGAGTCTGACAATATGAAAACACAGTGGTCTCATGGATCCTTTATGTTAACAATCCCAGGAGTCTGAAATGGTACCAACTTGGGACTGAGTTTCCAGAGAACTGGATTCAAGTTCTAACAATGTGACAAACTCAAGAAGCGACTTCAGAAATGTCACCTTCCCTCCTTAAGCCTCAATCACCCCATATGAAAAATGATGAGTTTGGATCAGCTCTGATATTTTGATATTGAGTCATGTCTGCTACTTTGCCCTATTTCTATAGAACTAAAAGCTCATTTCTTTTCATTTTCCCCAGTGAGAATGATTGATAGCTCCCCCTTTAGCAATCTCATTACATATTTTTACATATTTGTTGGTTATTATGTTTTCCTTCCACCACTTTTCCACATGAATGAGCAGTATAAGTTATCTTCATCTTCAAAAGCTCTACCTTCATTTTTCACCATTTTCTTTTATGACTACTTTTTGAATATTATTCCCTCAAAGCTAAGTAGGGTAGTAGCTCAGAATGAAGGCTTTTGGATTTATACTGCCTGGGCTTGAAAATACTTGCTCAAGGTGAAACCTTGGGCAGATTCCATAAAATGGAAGGTTAATTTTCCCTGTTCACAAACTCAATTATAACAGTGCCAAACTCTTTAGTCATTATGAGAATTAAGAAATGAAAGCCCATTCTGGATGCTGGTTTACTATTTAAATGCAAGCTGTTATTTCAGGTGGTGATGGTGTTTTGACTCCTCCTCTTTCTCACAATGTCCCAGAAAACAAAAGTTTTCATTATAATTCACTCAAATGAATACTAAATAAGGTTAGAAAAAGCGAAACATTTCCAACCTCTTAGAGAATCATAGTACTTTTCATAGTGAATTAAAATGGCCAAGTGACTTCTGTGTTTTACCATACACTATGGTCGTTCTCTTCAACTGCCTGTGACCTTAGGAACAACTAACTATTCAGTATTTCTGGCTAAAAGTTGACCCTGCCAAGCAGATACAAGATTCTTACCTTCCTGACCTAAAACAAAATCATTTTAAAAATGGAAAAAAAAACTACAGATATAAGTGCAATTTCTTAACTGACAAATAACACAGGCACAGAGCTCCAGCCCCACCTCTAGTCAAACACTGAACACAACGCAGAGATGTGCCCCAAAATTCACTAGACTGGCTAAACTGCTGGAAACCCAATTTTTGCCAAATGCTCAGCTTCACATCTTTGACCATGTACCTACCCCAAAATGATAAAACTGCAGGTGTTACTGGTGACACTAGAATTTCATTGCTAGATAAAGGAGATATGAGTTTCCAAACATGAGGTTGGTTGCCTTATCCTGAGCAAACACATTTGGTAAGACAGCTGAGATGTTGGCTTCAGAATCTTGTGTAAAACCTGGACACAGAACTGTCACTCACATCAGTGATTTGCAGAAGGCAGTGGGACACTGGCCTTAATTTCCATTTAGACCTCATTTCTTTTCTTTTTTTTTTTTCCTGTTAATTCCCTCAGGGCATGAGCCCACGCACGACCTTTCATATTTCTGTACCAACCTACCCTTTCCTTTGGCCTTTCATGCAGTTATCTTTTCATGCAATAACAAACTTATCCTCTTTCTTCCACATGCATCCTTCCTAAGTACTCAAAGATAATTTTGTTCCCCCAGGTGCTCCTTCAGTTGTTTCCTTTAGGACTCTTAAGTGAATTTCATCAGACCTCAATGATTTCAACACATTCAATTATTGAAGTGAGCCTTAACCTGCTTCCTCCAGATGTGAACTCACTTACTTGCTCATTAACTGTTGCTGTATTAGCATCCTTTGACTATTAACCTTTGTAGTGAAGGCTGAAGCAGAGGAGCTATTAAGGATGTCACAGTCTTCCTGTCACGTGCTAGCCTCACACTTTCTCTCCCTCATAAGTAACCCTTCTCCCCAAGGATATTTCTCTCCTGTCTCGAGGGCACATGCAACTACTATTTAACCTCGTGTTTTAAGAAAATGATACTCTCTTCTCTTTTATTTTCTACTTGATGAACTTTTAGTCCCTCTTATTTTTATAGATATCTTCCAACTCTTTTCTTAGCAATCACACCTAAAATACTTATTGCCTCAATAAGAATCGTACACAAACACATATTTCCTCATAGGACTTATTCTTTGTTCTTAACATTCAACTAGTGAACAGAGATGATTAGAATTATTTTATTCCATCCTTGATTTGCTAAGGGACATTACTTTTTTTTTATTTTCTAGACATTTTAGAAAGACAATAAATACACTGATGTAATAATGCCATTCCCCCTGGTCTTAGTTTGGGAAATTATAAGGGTTCTCATCTATCAGAGGATAAAATATCAATTTTCATTCAAATTTACCCACCTGATTTTCTCATTTTATGGAGGATCATTTCTTCCCTCTATTTGTCTGAACTCTTTATGTTCCTCTAGGTCACCTGCCTCTAAAAACTGTACCCCATTTGCTTTTGTCATTTTACTTGCATTTGTAAGTCCTTCATTCAAATAACTGAACCACACACAGCTGGTCCACTTCGCATTCCACCATGCTGAAAATGATGAGCCCAAACTCTAAGAGGACAGGCTAGTTTCCATGACTAAATCCAGTAATTTACAAATGGCCTTCTACACATGCTCTGGTAGGTGAAGAGCAAAGGAACAAAGGAACTGAAGCTGGCAATGTGGCTCAATGGTTGAGAGCTCACTTGTGCATGTACAAGGACCTGGGTGTGATCCCCACTGCTACAAAAATAAGTGCACAAAGAAATAAAGGAAGGAAAATGAAGAAAGTATTAACATATTTTTTAATAAATTTTTTGTGGTTGCTATATTTAAACTACCAGCTTAGGTTCTAGGCCTAAAGATTTAGTGGGTTACTTTTCCTTCCAACATGGTCACGTATTGAGCTTCCACAGGCATGAGAATAAAACAAATCCTGCTCATTCAGATCTGAATGTCACCATATGTGCTCTTCCCACCTATCCTCTCTCCTTATGGCTTACTCTTTCCACTCTCTTGCAGCTGACCTCTCCTCCTTTTACTGTTTTATTTAATGAAAACCACACAAAGCTAATTGTATTGAACAGAAAAGCATTAAGTGTGGGCTATACCAGGGAATAACTTTTAGGAACGACTGATAAGAGATCACCCTTCCATCTTTCTTATCAGGCACCGGAACTAAAAGCACCTGCTCAGTGGACAATTATTTGGGGCCTATGTGTTAGTGTTCTCTTACCCCTCTCCAGAGGGGAGACAGATGCTTTCTTACCATTCATGCAGATACTGAGTAAAGGTCACCCTGTTTTAGAAAACATGTGAAGAGTGATATTGGAGTTCAGTCACTTTTAAGTAATGACTTTCTTCTTCTGAATGGCTGTTGAGAAGTGGTGAGGCAGAACTTGTGTGACTGTAAAAATAGCAGTTTTTAAAAATATGGTTAGATTGGACTATAGAAACAGGGAACAGAATAGTGAAAACAGCTGCTTCAGAAGATCAAAAATGTTTATTGGCTCATAAAGAGTTACAGTGAGAATGAGACTAATAGTTTATTTTAGGAGAGAAGAACTAGACCCTAAGACATTAGAGAGAATTATTCAAGGTTACTCACCTTCTTATTCATGAAGCTAAAACCAAAGTGAAGGTCAGTGAAAACCAGTGATGGGGTTTCCAATGTATGACATCTCCTTTCTTTTTGAACATCACTCTCTTGTAAACCTACCTGTATGTCAGAGGTATTTTTAATATACCCCACTTCTGCCTGAATTTAATAGTACAGAGTTGTAAAATGTCATTTTAAAATCAATAAAGCTCCCCAAACACTAGGTCAGCTGTGGTCATACAAAGGCTCTCGCTACCTGCAAGTAAAGCTACATCAAACCCTCTGTACTCCACAGCAGGTTCTACAAATCCTGCAGGGAAGGTGCAACCATAGCCAGCTTCCACAATTTCCCTGTCATCATCTAAACTTTATATCCTAGTTGGTCCCCAATAGGGTCTGTGGATCACAACTGTGGTTGAACATTAGAAAGGAGTCTATCTACCCATGCATTCTGTCTTGCATAAAAATTGTATTAGAGGAAAACTATAGGATAAAGAAGAAATTACAAATTGGAAATTTGAATTCTAGTTCCAAAGTAGCAGAGGAGCTCACTATTTAAAGGGGTTTTGCAATACAGTAGCACAAAATGTAAATAACATCTTAATTTAATGTTAGTCAATCCATATGTTCACTAGCTGAGTTTTCATATTCAGACTTTTATAAAATAGTGTCACATCTGTGTGGAGTGGGGAAAATGCCCTGAGCGCCCTCAGGGTCAATCACACTGGCCAGCCCATGATGAACACCCCCAGGCAGTTACTGAGCACTCACTAGGACTTGGGTCCCAAGCCATAGTTCCTAGACATGGATATAAATAGATAAAGCCTTAGGCAAGCTCAAGTCTAGTAGGGGAAATACAGCTTTAAAAGATAAGGTAGAGCCTCATCTAATGGATTTGTTGGTAATCATTTTACCATCTTCTTATTTTTGCCCACGTAGAAGACATATTCTTATAAGGTAGAAGATAACCTTTAAACATTATCTAGTCTATCTCCCTGACCCTAAGCAAGAAAATGATTTAATCTCTCTTGTCATTTTTTTTAAAAATGCATCTCTTCCCAATATTTTCTAAGCTGTTTAACCAGCTTTACTATTAGGACAGAGTTATATTACTTCCAACCTAAATCTCTCATGCTGAAACTCAGGCTCCCTTTCCTTCAACCATTGACTTTAGAGAAGATGATGGTTATTTAATAACTCTGCTAATTTAACCTGAGTATCATCTCAGCTTCCTGTTTTCTGGCATCCATGAGTTTGATTTCTAACTAACTAGGCAGTGTGCACAATTCTCCTTCATGTCTGTCCTAATCAAGGGAGTCTGAAAATTGCACAGAGTAGACACTCAGAAATATCTGCAAGGACAATAGGAATTTCCAAAAGGCTTGACAAGCATTGAATGACGACAGAAGGGAAGACTAGAGGACAGAATCCTTCTTGTATATGCCAGCACATAATACCTCTCTTTTAAATCAGCTTTCCATGTACATACAAGTATTTCGCTATTCTTTATGATCTAGATAAAACACAATCACTAACAGATTAGAGTTATTCCAATCAACTAGAAGGGAGCAAGGAAAATGGGGAGTCCCAACACTTGCTGTGTTGAATCCTATTAACCCTCCCTTATATAAAAATGTTCTTATTATTTGAGGGAAGTTATGTTATGGCCTATTGATTTTTTTAATTAAGCATAGTGACCATGCTGTTAAACATATTTTCATAACTTACTCATCTTGTATAACTAAAACTATATCCTTCCACCAACATCTCCCCATTTTCTCCAGCCCCTACAAACTACCAATTCTACTCTGGGCTTCTATGATTTCAACTATTTAAGAGTATACATACAAGTGAGATCGTACAGAATTTGTCTTACTATGTGTGGTTATCAAGTGAGATCGTACAGAATTTGTCTTACTGTGTGTGGTTATCTCACTTAGTATGAGGTCCTCCAGGTTGATCCATGTTGTCACAAATGGCAGAATTTCCTTCTTTAATGATTGATAATATTTCACTGTATATATACATCACATTTCCCTTTATTCATTCCTTTCTCAATAGACATATTGGTTACTTGCTTATCTTGGCTATTGTAAAGAAATGATCTATGAGTTTTATCAACTCTATACTCATCCTCTTTTTCAATTCTTTCATATCTTGCCAAGGTCCACACCTGACTCTCACATTGATTTATTTAAAAAAAAAGCCATTCCACCAAGCTCTTCATGGGATGGCATAAAAGTCCACTACCATAGCAAAGACTTCAAATTACACAGATGTTAATCTAAACAATGGAAGTTCCCTGAGCATTGCAGGATAAAAGTGCTTCATAGAATTAAGATATAATTTTCTTGGCTGTAATATTTCTGAGTTTTATAATCATTTCTTTAAACTCAGATCAGTGATGTGTGCTACAGGACTTATAGAAACAAAATTCTTCAAGTAATTTGGAAATAATATATGCTACAGAAACCCATAATGTTATAAATTATTATCAGTAATAAATGAAGGAATCCGCAACTCTCAATTACATCAGTAATGCTTTCTGCAAAGAAAGTTATAAGAATTTATCTCCCTTGTGCTAGCAAGTGTAAACAGACCTATTAAAACTGTCTGATAGTCTAGGCCCATGGATACAGGAAGTAGACAACTACTTGGTAATAAATTCATGATACAGATTTATTTTTATTTAGTTATAGGCCTTTCTTAGGATTTAAAAAATCTATTTTTTATTTTAGCATACCTTGTATAGTATTAAAAATAGTTAAACTTTTTGAAAGATATTTTCAAATAAAGCATTCTCTTCAATACAAGTGGTTAAGCAGATTGTATATTTACCAAAATTTGATTTCAATTAACCATTCTTAATAGGATCATATTTTACTGAAAAAAGTAAAACCAAACAAATAAATGAATAAATTTTTAAAAAGTAAAACCAAGTATTAAAACACTTCCATCCCATACTAGTAGGGAAAGTTCCAAATTGAAGCTCATAAAAAAGTAACAATGACATAAACTCAATTGTTGCACCAAGTTACCACAAGAACATGCAGAAACACAGGCATTCAAGTAAATAAATTATTCTGATTTTGCTGTTAGCTGGCACAAATTATTCATTTCCTTGGACTTCATACAAAAAGTCTTCAGAGGAAAAGGAGAAATGTGATCAAAGAGCAAAGCACATTATTCATTGTCTGCCTGCCTTGCAGTAACTAGGAATTCTGATCATTCCTCATCCCCCAACAGCCTTGCAGGATGTGTCCATGAGCCAGTCTATTACACACTTAACTTTTCTCATCCACTAACTTGCTTTATTTTGTAGGTTTCTGCAACAGTTCTCAGCAATGGTAGTATCCTGATTCTTGACTCATTAAAAAAAAATGCCTTCAGCTAATTGTTGCTAATAAAATAGTAGAGTTTTCAGATGACTTCCTTTAGAAAGCTGATATGGGATTATTTCTAAAATGATCAAAGCTGATAAAGTATTTACACCTAGAGGGTCACAGATAAGTAGGAAGGACTCAGGTCTAAGGGTCTGACACTGTCTATGGTGCTGGATAAGGCAGCAGATAAGAGGACAACAGAAGCAACGTTTTGGTGTGGAAGGTTCAGACAGGGTTGGTGGTCTCATGGGGTCTCTCTTCCTGCTTGCATATGGCAATTCAACACCATGAATTCACACAGCATTTCTTCTGTGTGCACTTGGAGAGAGAGAGGACATTCTGGTACTTCTTCCTCTTGTTACAAGGGAACGAGTCCTATCAGACCATGCCCTGCACTTAGGACCTCCTTTAACTTTAATTATCATCCTACAGAACCTTATAGTCACCTGAGAGATTAGAGTTTCAACATGTAAATCTGGGGTATACACAATTTAATTCATATCACACACTAAAAGAAAAGAAGAAGAACAAGGCCTGCTCCTACCACTCTCTACTTTTATTTAACTCAGAATTATTGCTGTAGGCAAAGAGCTCTTTAAAAGATCACCACACTGCTACAGAATCACCTCTCCATGTACCCATCCCAAGAAGCACCTCACTAAGGCTTGGCTATCTTGGCTAAAACCACACCTTGTCACTGCCACTGTATGTTTAATTGACCAGCCAGGAAATACTTTGAATGTGGGGGGAGGTAGTGGATATTTAACCCAGAGGCACTCTACCATTGATTTACATCAATTCCATGACTATTTTTTTATTTTTTAATTTGAGACAGGGCCCCACTAGGTTGCCCAATTTAACCTTAAAATGTGAGATCTTCTAGCCTCGGCCTATCAAATCGATGGGATTATGGGTTATGCATCTGGCTCAACCAGCAAATACTGGTTACCAAATGTATCCCAGAGTGAAAGAAGATACAAAAGAAGTATAATATTCACATAGTTCAGGGGAACAGAGCAGGTCCCCATAGATCAACCAATGAGTAAGATCAGCCCACTGACACTGTGGGCTGAATCTAGACAGTGTGGTCTAGAATCTTTATGAGAGTTATGTGAAATTTGCACAGATTGGAGAACACTCTACAAATAGCTTTAAAAATGCACCTATGACCACCACCTCCCTCATATTCCTCTACCATAATTCTTAGTTAACTTTTCATTACTATAATAAAATACTTGAGATAACTGACTCATAAAGAGGAAAAGTTCATCTTGACTCACAGTTTTAGAGGTTTTGTCCATGGTAGATTGGACTCATTGCTTTTGAGCCTGTCGTAAGGCAGAGCATCATGGAGAAATGGGAAGTGTATCATAGATCAAAGATCTATTTACCTCATGGTGGCTGATAAGTGAAAGAGGAAATGGCTGGGATCCTGTGATCCCTTCAAGGGCACTCCCTGTGACCTACCTCTTAATGTTTCCACCACTGATGAATAGCACCACTGGCTGGGGATTAAACTTTGAATGCATAGGTCTTTCACAGACACCCAAACCATAGCACCATGGAGATAAGAAGTGTCCCTATCACTGTGGCACAGCCCAAAGCAAATTTGGCCCTGCTATTTTTTTGGTTCAAATTTTACTCAAGAGCCTCATTCATGTCAAGCTGCGATGAACATGTGATCAATAGGATGCTTAAAGGAAAATCATAAAAGAACGACCATGGTGTAAAATGGTCTTCCACTATTAAGTGGAAGATCATATGGCAGTCTAATTTCAAGAAAAGAGGAACTTAGCAGAGTATGAGTTGTAGAACCCTGACAATAGATACTCAGATTGTAAGAGAATTAAAGGAGTATATGAGAGGATACTGAAACCAGTCCAGCTGTGAGAGAGGCAAAAGTCCCCACAGGTGGAAAAGGGAGGATCAGGGCAGTACAACCTGTAAAAATAGCATGAAATTTTTGAAGTTCGAGAACACGTGAGATGTTAAGTGAAAGTTCAAACTGGTCTTAGGTTCTTAGCTCTCTGAATATATTCACTCATCTTCAAGACAGGTATGATGCTGTTTGTTCTCCTGGTGAACTAAACGTCCAAATATGTATGCACACACCTGTGCCGGCGCACAGAGTGTCTGCAAAAGTGACTGGTACATCATAAAATTCAGCATAAATATCTGGTGAAGGAGCCCATCCACAGTGTAATGAGTAGCTGTACTTCTGATGTTAACTTTCAGTTGAAACTGTCAGCCACCCCACCCAAGAATGGCATCACCATCTGCAGTGAGACTCAGAAGTATTTTAATCCCTTCCATGCCTTTGTGTAGACAGATGAGTACCAGCCATTCGGTTTAATATAAAATTATTGTCAGGACTACACTATAATTTGCTTCCTACAAATGTCCAGATGCCACTAAATGGAGCCCAAGGTCACTGTGTTGGAACAGACTGTCCTATAACTGATTGTCTTGTTTCTATTAGAGATGACCCAGGGCCAGATGTTTGCAGAGTCCACTGTGAACTTTCTGCAAATGGATGGAATAAAATTTGTCCCCGGATGATAAGCCAGAGGGCATCCCGAGCACTTCTCCTGGCTGAATTCTGTTTCCAGCTGCTCTCTGGGATTGTACTTCCTGTTCTGGGAGTTTTCCCATCAACTTGTCAGACCACTGTGTCTCTCGCTTCTCATGGTACCACTAATGTTGTACAGCGTCTCTACCTTGGGTACTGCTCAAACAAGAATCTTCTCTTCACTGAAGAATAATTTAGAGAATTAAATTTTTAACTTTTTTTTCTTGAATGCGTTTTGAGCTGGCATCAATGTGACAAATGCATGGGCAGCCAAGTTCTCTGAAGTTGCTAAAAATATCTTGAGAGCAGATTATTTTTTTAATAAGAAAACTACAGTTCAGTTTGTATTTCCACCTGCCCCAGCGTTAATATTTGCAAAACCCACATATCAAAAGCAATTAAAAATGTCAAATCTGGTGAACAGAATTAAGTGTTTTTTTTTTTAAACCTATAGATTTTTAACCCAATAGCACTGTAGGTCTCTCGAACCCAAGCACAAAATGCCAAGATCTGAGCTCTGAGATGTAGTGAATCTCTGAGATGTAGTGAATTCTACTCTTGCTGCTCCATCCCACCAGGGGAGGACTCCAAAGCATCAAGTGGATCAGCCCATACATTTCTCTCTCTTGTGAGACTCTGGATACACTGAACCACAAACTTCCTCCAAAACAGCCCTGAGCCTGCTTGCAAATCCTGCCTAGGCTATGTGTGCAGCAAAGGTTCAAGGAGTATCCAAAGAGTGGAAGCATATGGGGGTAAAAACAAGATACAAATGGGGAATCTGGGGTTTCTGTACATGTGTACCTTGGTGGTATGAGAAGATGGAGCTGAGTTCAGGAAAGAAAGGGAACCAAACAAGAATTGGGCTATAGGCTAAGCTAAAAATTGGTTGCTGTGGGATCACCACAAGAGGCATGTGAACTTTGAACTCAGCTTATCTACCAGGACATGAAATTTTTTCTTTAAGCTAAGAGAGAACATGTTTTATGTGGCAATGTGCTGGCTTGATTTATGACACTTGCATATGAAGACATGTTGGAATGTGGGCCACCACTCACAAAATCTAGCCCTGGCTCCATAAATGTTAGGATGAAGCTGAATCAGAATAAATTTTAGCAAATGTAGACTTAGAAATAAGTGAAATTTTATTATGTTGTATTCATTTCTTTAGCAAAACTAAGATTATGACAAATAATCCACAAGAAAATAGCGAGTTCCTGAGACTTTTTAAAAAAAAAAATTCTCTTTTTTATATACTATTACAAACATCTAAAGAAAAGGAGAAGTTGTAGTATAAGAAATGCTCATATTTATCACTTAGGCTAAATATAACCTACTTGTGGCTAATCATGCATCAACATTACCCATGACCCTTACCTCAGGTTTAAAGCAAATCACAGAAACATATCATTTACGCCATATTTATGTGAGTATAAATATTTAGAAGATTAAGATGCTTAAAATACAACCATATATTACCACACTTAAAAACATGAATCACATAAAATGTTCAGTTAGTACACAAATGTTATAAACATGATACATATTCAAGTTGTCTCAGATTTACTCTTTTTTTAATTTTTTTGTATAATCTATTCAAATCAGAATCCATATAAAGTTGACATCATGTCTCTTGAGATGCTTCTTCAGATATAGATTTTTTCCCCATCCCTTTTTACTTCCTTGCAACTAATTGGCAAAGAAAACAGATTGTTTGTCCTGTAGAATTGCCCATCGTATGGATTCAGCAGAAATAGTCTCATCATGTTTCCTATATATCGATCATTAGATCTACAGGCTCAATTAGATTCAGGTTCAGTTTTTGGCAAGATCACTTAATAAATAGTATAGGGTATTTCCATCAAGAGACACACAATGCAAAATGTTTCCTTATATTATTTTAGCAACCATTGATGATCACTGACTAGACACATTCTCTCATTTGGAGTCATAAACTATATCTTAATATATTCTGATTATATCACCTTTTTTCATTTACTAGCTAAAATATCTTGTCTGAGAAACTTTTTCATCATCACTACTTTTTCATTGCTTTGACTAAAAGATCTGACAATAACAATATAGACAAGGAAAAGTTTATTTTGGCTCACATTTTCAGAGGTTCCCATTTTGGTCAGCTGACTCCATAGCTCTGGGCTTAAGATGAGGAAAACATCTTGGCAGAGGAAAGGAACTCAGATCATAGCAACCAGGAAACAGGAAGAGGAAACTTCTCTAAGCAAGGACAAAACATTAACCCCAAGGGATACCCCAGTGAGCTATTTCCTCCAGACCCACCATACCTGCCTATAGTTACCACTCAGTTAATCAGTGAACTAACCCACTGATTAGGTTAAAAAGTCTTATAGCTAATCATTTCATCTCTGAACCTTCTTGCATTGTCTCAAACATGAGCTTTTGGAGGACACATCTCCTAGCCAAAGCATAACAATGCTTTACTCATCAGTAATAAGATGGTCTTCAAGCATGAGCTAAAGTTTTTTTTTTTTTTTTTTTTTCCTGGATGGTTCTGTATCACCATGAATGAAAATATTTAACATGCTATCACGTTCAGTACAGGTAGTATTCTTCAAGTATAAGTTGAGCCATTTTTAATGGTAGAAGGCTTTTCAAATTGGATCTTGAGTCCTTTGAACAATAGTCTCAGGTAATGATATTCAATACTCCCTCAAAACTACCACTACTAAAAACAATTACATTTTTCCTTCGTCTTTTTGTCTCTTATCACACCCATTTGTGAATGTACAAACTTTTAATATTTTAAATCACTTCAAATGATCTTTCTCTGTGTAGATTTGCCATCAACTAAATTTGCCATCAATTTTCAAAAATTAATTGTTAAGTTTCAGTTATATTAAACGTGTATATTTCTAATAGTCATATCCTCAAAGAATACTTATTCAGAAAAAGCTTCTATTTTCATCATCTTGCTTTTTTCTATTTATAGGTAACGATTATTTTAAGGTTTTACTTTATCCTTCCAAAAATATCTCATTCCATATTTTTGTGTACGTATATACACACATCTACCCCACCACAAATTCCACTCCCTTCTTGGGTAAAATAGAGCACAATAAATATATACTTTTTCCAATCTGATACTTTCTTGTTTTATGGAAAATTCTAAATTTTATTGTATATGAAAATAAAGAGAAAGTACTGATTCAAGTACTTTTAAAAAGGAAAAAAAAACTCAATATCTTTGAAAACCAGTGTTATATAGAGGATAAACTCCATAAATCACTATATTAACATCTAATATTCACTCCAAATCCAGCTGAAGATCAATATCTCCAATTGTTAAGAGTTCACTAATCAAGTAATTCTGGAAAAAGGCATAGTGATATTTGAATTTAATTAATTTGAAGTTTCATGTTATAGAGTTGAAACTATGTTGAAAATAGCTTCTTGTTTCTTAGGCAAAATGAGAGAATTCATCAATCACAAAGAACATATTTCAAGTAATAATAGATACACTTACAGTTTTTCAAAGACACTGAAATAAAAACTCTACTATAATAGCATATATTTAAAACACTAATACTTGATCCCACAATAAAGATTACACTCAAGCAAACACAGAATTTTCAGGATAATGCATTAATTTTTGTAGTATACAATAGAATGTGAATATATCTGAAGGGACGGGCAGACCTGAGTTAAATCCTGATTTGACCAATTTAATGGGTTATGTGACCTTTCTCAAATTGTTTAATCTTATTTTTTATTGATAAAATACATGTTAATATATCCTCAGAGGATTGTAAGCAATGATATCACATGTTTTCAGCATGCAAAAAAGAAACTGGCACACGATTTATACCCAACAAATATACAATAGGAGTTGATATACAGTAATGGTTAAGTCCTAGACTGAGTTCCAACACCAGCTATATACCTTCAAGTTGTATGAAGGAGGACAAGTCTGTTAACCCATAAGGGTCTCAGCTTCCTCATCTGTAAATGAGAGATTCTAAGAACCTCTTTCATGATGGGTTATTAGCAGAATAAATTACATGTAATATTATTATAGTTTCCCCAATGAGGAAGGGACATATATCCATTTCATGTCACTACTGTATTCCTGTTACCTGGCACATAATAAAGTTTTCTTAAATGTTAATAAAAGTAAATTAGATAACAATTCAAATTTCCTGTGGTCTTATGCTTAAAGGTCACTATGAAAGACACAAGTTGCTGGCTTTTCACATCTAAGAGCTCTCTCCTCACACATTTAGACTGAGCCCTTCTCCTCCCCAGATTGTATTAAGTAGTAGGTGTTCTTACCATCAGTGCAACCTCCAAGGGCCTGGACTTTCCTGAACTGGGCTTCATGTTCATCCAGGATATAATTAGAGCAATACTACTTCACTACTCAATTCTTTACTCAAGAAAGTCTACAGAGAAAGTCTAGATCTGCAGAACCTGAAGCCATTCAAATCTATTAGAAAGACCTGTAGGATATTTCCTGATAACATATCATGAGGCTTGGTGATTGTTTCTGAAAAAGCAATAGACTTGTAAGCATTATGTGTGTCATACATATTGGAAGTATACTAATATATTGCTGCTTCACTGGGGACTCTTTTGACAATAATGTGAATTGCAGAGGGAATCAAAATCAGTTCTTAAAGTGTTTCTGACACCAATGGTGATTGCTGGGCCTCAGAAAATAGTTCAGGGTAAGACTGACTTGCTTGATTGAGATATTCATATGACCAACACCACAAGTTGGCTGGGCATTCTTTCACACCCAGGATGCAACAGAATGATGCAGACCATGTCCAGAAGTCTAAGGTTGCCCAGATACAGCCTCTGAAGGATTGAGCTCCATCAATACACACTGCATCCTCTCTCCTTAAGGCCCCACTTTGTGCTGTGCTTACATTATGTCACACATATTGCTTCAGTTCTCTCTGCAGTCTTCCTCCTCTGCACAGGCTTCAATACTCATCTCAAATGAATCCCTCACTGGCTCACAGAGTTTCTTAAATAAATTTTTAACTCCAAGTCTCATAGAACACATTTAATTATATCTAATAATAATTTTTATGTTTCTTCTTCTCTTTCTTTTCCTTTTTTTTAAATAAAAAAAAAAAAAACAACAAAGGATCCTTAGGGACAGGGTCATGACTTATTTCTGTGCTCCTTACCTTGCTGAACAAAGAACCAAATCAACTTTGTCTTTTCTCCAATGGTCATACTTTGGTTTCAGCGGTGTCTGCATAAAAATTTAATGCAACAATATTTTCTAATGGAAACTTTATTTTAAATTGAATGAAGGAAAAATAAAAATACAAAAAATTATTTAGCTTAACACAAGGGTCCAGGTTAGCCAAATGCCATTCAGAGTGAGGGCTTATTAATTGGTAAATTTGACCAGCAATGAAGTCCATCTGAAATAGTACTTCATTCTTTTATTTTACCATTTGCTAAGTACTTACTAAATACTAGACTAAAAGCATAAGCAGCTCTCATTATGCAAGGGAAAGAAACACAATATTCAGGTCCAGAATGCTAGCCAAAAAAAGAAAGAAAACAGATAATTGTGTGATTAAAGTAAGCATAGAAATTAAGTGAGGAAAGCGGAGTATTGTAAAAGGCATTAGGGAGATAGTGAATGTAGTATATCTGTTGTTTATTTGTTGGCTAAATATATACTGTCTGAACCAATAGGGAAAGGTAAAGTTGTCCAATCTTAACTGAATCCAATGGCTATGCAGTCCCTGAAGTAAATGCAACTATTTTGATGGTAGCCTAGGTGTTTAGAAACACTGAATCAATTATCTGCATAGGTGGTTTGGTAATGCCATGTAAAGTTATACTAAAAAAGTAGAGGCCATAACTGAGGCACTATAGACAAAAAATATTATATCATCTTATGAACTTTGACATGGGAAAATGTTGGTCCCCAAATTTTCCTGTTAGTTGGATATAATTTCATTTATACCTTTGGCCTACATTTTGCTTGAGTATCATCTCAGTGGGTGAGAATTATCAAGTTTAAAATATCAGCAGCAGAGCATGTAAATCTGCAATTCAAGGCTAAATTCTGTGCAGAATACAAGTGCTTCATTTAAGATGCAATTTCTATCATGGATTATAATGTAAAAAATGAGTGAATGAGGGTACAGAAGGATTGTGTCACCAGAAGTCAGAACTCCTGAGTTCTAGGTCAGAATCCTTTTAGCCAGGTCCAAAAGTATGTGACTTCATTTTTAAGTCTGTATTCTGTTTTTACTAGATGTATGATACAATATGTTCTCCCTACCATGTATTAAGCTAGAGTAAGAATCAAATGAAATAATATAGAGGATGGTTTTAGAAACAATGACAAATAAATGATGTGTAAAGTACAGTCATCATTTCTGTAGCCAGGTTGTTATCAATATTAATTAAAATGCTTATTAGAAAATGTAACACCTTTAACTGGTTTTAGGAATTAAATATGTGAAAGAAATTCATATTTCCATCTTAAGAAAAAAGCATCCTGCCTCTTGCTACTATTATGCCTGACAGGTGAAAACCTTTGGTTGGGAGAAATGTGAAGAGAATTTTGAAACACAATTTAATGAAAACTACAAGACATTTCTTCTGTCAGACACCATAGCTTCAGCATAGCTAATTCCCTACTTTGTTCTCAGTAAACATGCTTAAAAGCTGGAGGCTGTTGGTTAGTAACAGATGTAGACATTTATAAACAAAGACAATCTTAACTGAATTATTTTTCACAAGTTAAACAAAGGATCTTAAAGAATAGTTACAAGAGTTTTGTAGTCAGCACTGAGAGACGTGCTCTGTGGAAGTGCTTCTCATTGAATGCACTGTCTATAGACCAGCAAGGTCATCAGAACAATAATCTATACTCCTGGGACTGCTGCCTTTGCACTTGACCCATATGCAACCATAGAGCAATGTTATCAGAGGGTCATAAAACACTCTCTGAAAGTAAACTTCACCCTATGGGAAGTAAACTTTCAATGCACCAAATTCCATTTAGTGCCCTGCAGAAAAGAAGTCTGCAAAAGAGTATTCTGAAATAGACAACTCATCTTTTATAGGTGAGCACTCTATCATAGAAGCCCAGGAATGGGAAATCAGGTCTACATCCTCCCAGGCCATCATGGTTTATAACTCTAAGAATGACGACTATTATCAAAGTTTTAAAGATCCCCAGAAATGGCCTTTCTACAATCTCCCTTGGAAGCAAATTTCTATCGTAAACACACTATTCATAAAATCCTTCCTTGTGCTTTCTACTTCAGGAAAGACACTCATTCCTGCATTCATTCATTCATTCTTCAACCAACAAATATTTACTGAATGCTTACCATGGCAAAGGTCTTTTGACAGCAATGTCAGAGAGGTACTGGAGAGGGAGAGAGATGTTCTTTACTGCTTGGATAGACAACAACCTTTAACTATTTAAATAATCATTAGGAGCAATGTATGAAAACACCTGCAAATTTGCAGAAAACATAAGGCTGTAGAAACACACTGAACAGTTAAAAGAACAAAAATTTGACTTTAGTAATGCTACAGGTCAAATGATCTTTGTTCTTCAACAGATAAATTCAAAAGAAAAGGAAGGGATAGAGAGTAACTTATAGGCGCAAAGAAACTTAAAAGATACATTCATCTTCTAAAACAAATAGGCAGGTTTAAACCAAAATATCTGAGGATACACGTATATTATGAATCTACTAAAGAAACAGGGAGGTTATTGTTTTAAAGTTATTTCATTGGGTGAATGATAAGATTGGGAAGGCTCACCTGGAGGGATCTTGGGAGGTTGACAGTTTTCTTTCTTGACCTAGTGTTGGTTACAAGGGTATTCACCTAAGAATAATTCATTAAACTAAGAAGTTTTTGAGTAGTTTTGGTTATGTATGTTTTTTCAAGAAATATCTATTAATGTGCAACAACTTGAGATTTGCTGATGGGAATGCAACATGGCACAGCTATTTTGGAAGACTATTTGGCAGTTTCTTATAAAGTGAAGCTAATGCTTACTATACAGCTCAGTAATTCCATTCTAGCTATTTGCCCAAGAGACAAGGCAACACCCTGTAGGATCCAGGTGTAAATATTTATACCAACTTTAATAATACTCTCTCCAAACTGTAGGAAACCCAACTGTTCATCAACCAGTGAATGGATAAACAAACAGTATTATCTGTATAAGGAATATATTACTCAGCAATAAGGATGAATTAATCATTGATGTGTGGAACATCATGTAGGCTTCTCAAAAGAATCACATTAAGTGAAAGAACAAGTCTTTCTGGAAAAGACAAATCTATAGTCAGAGAATTCAGATTAGTCCTTGTCAGGGGATTGAGATATAGGTAGGGAACTTATCGGGAACATGGAGATAGTCCAGTGTTTTGATTATGGTGGTAGTTACATGAGAGTATATGCTTTTCAAAACTTACCAAATTGTACACTGTAAAAAAATGATCTTTCTATAAACCTGACCAAGAAAATAAGCTTTTATTATCGAGCAGGAATAAATTTAGTTTCCAGTTGTAAAAGAGAAAAATATTCTTCTATATCCCAGACTTCCTCTCTTAAGAATGTATTGGGGTGGACATAGAGACACATTAGTCCCTGAAACTATATGTACTAAAGAGACTACATCACTGGTATTTTTATGATGTCTTTATTCAAAGAAATCATTTAGAAGTGAAAACAATTATGATTACTACTAAGTTCTCTCTGTTGAGGGTTTTTCCCAAAACCTGTTCAAATAAATCCTAAAAGAGACAACATCAGAGCCAAGAGCGATAAAGATCATGTTCACTGTAGAACATCTTAACTTCCTTTGCCAAGAAAGTTCCTTAGAATTTAATTTTGGCCGTCCTCAAAAGAAATTTTTCATCTGGTCTTGGCAGTTTTCTAATCTTGACTTCTCCACAGTCAAGTAACCAAAAGAGACATGGTCCATCAGCCCTACAGAGTGACACTGTGATGACAGCTAGCCTACTCCAACACTCAGATGAAAGCCCTTTGTCAGAAATTTCCGAGGCCTGGTTATCACTGCATAATTATTATTTCACCCAATAAACAAAAGCATTTCATTTTCTAATGCGCTGTCTTCAAAAGAGCATAAAAAGCATTATGAAACTATAATGCAATCCAATTTCCTCATTTTACAAATGAACAAATTGAGACCCAGAAGGGTCAAATTACTTAACCAGAGTTATTAAGCTACATATAAGTGGGACTAAAATGAGGCCCTACGCAAGCCACTGAACAGAACAGAGCTCCTTGAAATGAAATGGAAACTCCACTATGTATCAATATTGGGTGTCTTATCAGGAATGAATAATAGTTGATACAACTTCCATGTTGTGTGCCCAACAACAAGTAGCTCTTAACAGGAATTTAAGAAGAAATGTGTGACTATGTCAACACTTTTAAGGCATAAACAGAAGTACAAAGGAATAAAGGAATGTTCCATATTCAGTAAGTCAGTAGTTACCCAGGGAGCTGAAAATAGCTTTTCTTTCTAGTTCTGCACATAGTTGGTTTCACCCGTCCCCCGTTTGTTCAAGTGAGAGCTTACATGCTAGATCACTGAGATATACACTGCTGACATCAAAACATGATCTGTATTATGTTAAACAGGCATTTTTAAATATGCATTTAAAATATTTTCTTTCATCTGTTGTAATTTGATGGAACTCTATCCTTGGACCAACACTGCTTTGCCATTTTAAACCTGGTAGATTTACACAGAGTGGCAGATGAGAGGGCCCCCATTTTTATAAAAAGTCTCAGCCAGAAATATTGCTGATGGTGTGGAAATAGCAACTCCAAATCAATAGAAAATTGCCCTCTATATTCATCAGGAGGAACAAGGCACTCAGGAGAGCCGGCCACAGAGATGAGTTAAAGTTGATGAACGGTC
This sequence comes from Marmota marmota marmota, assembly GCF_001458135.2. Lineage (NCBI taxonomy): Eukaryota > Metazoa > Chordata > Mammalia > Rodentia > Sciuridae > Marmota > Marmota marmota. The sequence goes on from NW_026000021.1 coordinate 6,641,862, forward strand.
TGAGATGGGAACAAATGTAGAAGAGGAACAGAAGAGCTGTTGATTGTCCAAAGGTCAATTGACAGCTTTTTTTCATCTTGTTGTATTTCACTCCTTCTAAAGATGCAGAGAAAATGTTCTTTTAATGTACCAGACAGATATAGAGGCAGAATGGAGTATGTGGGTAGCACATTTAAGGGCATATTATCCTCTTTCACACTCACTTCTATGCCAGGTGCCTACAGCTTCAGAATGGGCAGCAGAATATGAACCCTAGGATTTCATAAAGTCTCTGAGAGCCCATAATGTGAACAGCAACCAGCAAACAAGTCAAGTGGTGAAACCATTCCCGTTTATGGCTCCTTGAAGTTCAGCAGGCAGCAGACTGCACTTAAGCATAGCAATCAACTATGACAGGAGAATCCCTATTACAGTAAGCAAAGAGATAGCTCCAAGGCAGCAGATCACAGCATCAGGGGGAAGGACAGAACAGGGGCAGAGAAATCCTGGGGAAAGCCTGGAATTTTGACTTGGTTGATTTTTAACTATTCTGGATAATTAAGAATGACAAAACCTAATTGTTCCCATTGCTTAGATGTACAATGCCTGGTGTATAAACGGCCCTAAAGATACCACCACCTGCCTCAGGTACCCTTTATTAAAAGGTCCCTGTAAACAGTGGGGAGGGCTTAATTTGAAAGTATCTATTTTTTTCCTTCTCTGCATTTACATTAAGGAATATAAAGAGTTCCTGAAACTTCGAATGTGATACAGTTTGCTAACCAAAGAGGGTTTCTCAAGTGTGGCAGCCAGGTGGCGTATCTGCCAGAACAATTCTAATTTAAAGCTTCAAATCTGTCAATCATTAATTTCATCTGACTATTCATGCATCAGCATAATCCATTAATAAGTCTGAAATCTGGCTGTCCTGAGACTGGACAAAATTTCTCTCATTTACAGTTATGTTATAATATGGTGTTGTACATATGATTATGTATATGGTTTATATAAAATCAGTACTTGTAGAAATGCTTAGGTCTTCACGAGCCTATTTTTTAAAATAGCTATTATTACAAGTCAACAAATCCCACCCAACTTGGAGGTGATGTTCCTGAACATGCTCCTCCTAATGAATCTAGCTGTTGTGCAAATAGTTCATTAACTCCAATGGATAAAGAGGCTTGGGCTAAACTATTATTTCTTTAAGCAGACCAGAAGGCAGTGACATAGCCTCAGTCTACACCACTAAGCTGGCAGGCGACACAAGCACAACTCCAACAAGCATTCAGGGTGGGAAAAGAGTATGGAATTACAGATGATTACAAAACGAATCCCTCATAAAATATGCCCAGCCATGTATTCCTTCAGACAGTGGTAAGCAATCACGATCACATCTGGAAAGCATCTTTAATTTATATCCCCAAATAACAACAGCAGCAAGAGAAGGCCCTAATGACACCACCAACCTGCCTCAGGTACCCCTTATTAAAAGGGTTCTGTCAACAGTGGGGAGGGCTTAATTTGAAAGTATCTATTTTTTTTCCTTCTCTGCATTTACATTAAGGAATATAAATGGTCAGAAGAAGTTTGTTATATTTGTCTACAACCCTCTCCATGCAGGGAATTTCTGATTTATGAGTTTAGAGCTTATTATGTGGTTTCTGATTGCATATTCTTTTTCTTTTATTGTCCAAAGTTTGGACCATTGCTGTTCATCATACCCTAATCAGAGGTCAAGAGGGAGGAAGGCATCATGGATGGAAATTTGATGGTGATATAAAGGGAACCGCTCACTCAAACACCTTTATGTATTTTTATCGTAAGTGACCCTATTACTCATTAATACAGATAATCACAAATGTTCAGGTTTGCTGTGTGTCTTCAAGCCATCAGGCCTAGCACACAGCTGAAATTTCATAAACCAGAACCTAGACTTGCTTTCTTCAATCACTCATCCCGGCATCTGAAGAATACCATCTCCCACAAGCCCCTAACTGTTCAGTATCTGACTTTTTATTCAGTTCCTTCTCCATTGCCTCATATTATCTCTGAAGCTGAAATTGGAAGCCATTAAGTGCTATATTAAAGGCTCCCCTATTTATTATGCTATCAAATACTCCAAGAAACCCTTCGTACAACCAAACTCAGGCATCTGTATCTTATTGCTCTATGGAAAAAAAAATAGAAAGTACATACAGTGGTTGACTTAAGAGCATTGGGCAATAGAAAAGTTCTTATTTCAAGTGATCCTTCAGACATAAACCCAATATTCTTACTTCATGTATTACAAAATTCATAAACTGTTTAACTTTTCAGACTTAAGTGACATAGTGGAAGTAGTAGCATTCTTAAGAATTATCCTAATTTTCATCATCTTGAACCAATGTCTATTGTATCCATCAATGTCTCCTATGAAGAGCCCTATCTGATACATTCTATTATGAACTTATTTCCATAGATAGTGTTCCTCTACTAGGAAACAGCAGCCTTTGACTATGATATAACAATTACATGCCTCTTGTGTTTTCCTTTGCAACATGTTAGCCACTCATTCTCAGAAAACCTGTTGGGCTATGTGACTATGCCTACTTGACATTCTCCTTTTGTGATCTTTATTTTCTGCTTTTATTTTTCCAGCCTTACTGTAAATCTACCTTTTATTGTAAGCCATGCCACATTCTTTGAGATAGGAGATTATGAACAATCTTAAAAGGAAACCTCAGCTCATGAACAAATTATGTCCGCATCCCAAATAATAACCCCATACCAAATGAACTGATCAACCCAGAGTAAAAGTGATAAAATTATGAATATAAAATTTTTAATTCAATGTAATAGTTTGGATCATATAAATTATATGAACATTTAAATGTTAAACATGTCCGAGGGCATATTCTGTAATACTGAAAATTTTATAAAGACTTAAATTAACAGGATTATTTAAATAAGCATTAGTAGAAATATCTTCAAAACCAAAATTTAAACTATGAAAGGCTATCAGATGTGGTTCATTAGATCTCCCCAAATTATAGTGTAATTATCTTATCTCTTATTTATGCTTATCCCCCTCCATCTTTCACTGATTTATATTAGTTGTCTAGCTGTAATTGGACTTGAACTTTTCAGTTTCAATGAAGGTTTACATAAGAAAACTGATTATACTGGGGAAAAAAAATCCTCACAAAAGCAGTATGTAGAATCAACCACTATTTATCATACATATAATTATCTTTTCTTTCAGCTTAGGATACAGTTTTGCTCTTCTATAATTCAAATCTGTATAGGATTGTCATTTGATGTACAGCAGATGACCCGGCATCATATGAAAATAATTCACTGTGCCATGTGTCTCACATCATGGAAATCAATAGCTTGAATATAGAGACATCTCGATTAGACACTGAAAAAAAGCAAGATCTGCCTCCTCCTTTCCTGTATCATTAAAATGGCAAGTATTAAAAAAAAATGATACTTCTTTTAAAGTTGGTTTGGGGGGAATCTATTATTATTTCCAGTTGGGACACTGATGAGCATTTCCATCAAATGGAAGAAAAATTGAGAATATAAAGTAGTGTCAGTAACAGCCTGAGAGGGATGGAGTGTAGATTTGTTACAGTATCGATTGGTGCGTTTCTACAGCACCTGTGTAGTATCATGATCTTGTATAGCTTAACAGGGCACTTATGATCCTGAACACAGAGAAGTCATCCACTCTTCCTGCTTTGTTCCTTAAGAAGCCCCTAAACCAGAGTCACAGCAATCATCATATTAGACACAGTGAGGTAAATAACCTGAAGGCTGAAATTTGATCTCTCTGCAACATGTGAAAAACTTAAACTACCATTATATAACTTCATAACAAGTAAATCTATAGCATCAAACACTAATCTATAATCAAACAAATCCCAGTGACAAGTTAAAGGCAAGATTCCTAACAGTTCACTGGCAAAGCCTTGTAAAGCAACTGTCCAAACATGATACTGCTTGGGATAAGTTCATGTTGGAGAAGTGAAACAAATTATTTTCCTGATTTTATAAATGGTGAAAAATAGAAATGAAAGCATATTGTCCCTCACCGGGGCCCTGTATCTGGTCTAAGGAATATAAATGTACAAGTTTTATTTTTTCCCCATGTAACTGAATAGATTTTAACATAATGGGTTGAACTGTCACCTGGCCCCATATTAACTATAATTGCAGTTGAAAGATTCTAACTATGCCAGAATCAAATCTAAAAACAGCTCCTTTTTCAGAATCCTCCCTTCAAATTTTAGTTATATCTTTTTTTTTTTTTTTAAGTTTTGATTCCAGAAATTTAAACCAGAGGCGCTCAACCACTGAGCTACATTCCCAGCCCTTTTTAATATTTTATTTAGAGACAGGGTCTCACAGAGTTGCTTAGGGCCTCACAATGTGGCTGAGGCTGGATCTGAACTTTCGATCCTTGTGTGCCACCGCTCTCAGCTAGTTACATCTTTTTAAAAGAAAGGAATATATTGTTTTCAAAAAAAAAAAAAAAAGGAATGCATTGTTTTATTTTGCTTTGTTTTCTTTTCTTTAGCACACATAAATAAGTTTTTTTTTCTTTTTTAAAACTTTTTGTTTTAGTTTTAGATGGATATAATATCTTTACTTTCTTTTATTTATTTTTATGTGGTGCTGAGGATCAAACCCAGTGCCTCACACATACTAGGAAAGCGCTCCACCACTGAGCTATGACAGCCCTAAATGATTTTTTTTCTGAATGATTAGATCCACACTCACCTACTAGGACTGGGATGACAAGCACAATCTCACTTCTCTGACTGATCTGACACTGGACATGGTTATAGGTCCCAAAGACAACGCATACTCATAAAAGATCTTTTGAGAAGCCACTGGGGCAAAAAGCAGGCCACCAGTGTCAATATAGCCAAGACTACTTCAAGGGTAAGTGAAAAGTTTCAGAAAATTAGCCCAGATGTCATAGGATGGCTTAGTCAAAATAGAAAATCTAAATTGTTAGAAAATCAGCTTGAGCAATGAAAACCTAACCCAAGGGTGCACGAAGGGACACCTCTCAGTCAAGAACAGTACCTGGAGAACTGCCGCTGCAGACCGCGCATCTGAACTCTGTTGCGCTCTGACTCAAGGGTCACCTCCCGCAACCGCTTCTCACTTTGAAGACGCAAGTGTCTCTCCTCTTCCAGTTCATGTATCAGCTTCTCATGCTATGAAAGACACAGGGAAGAACTTTCAAAAATGTATTTAGGACAAAAAAATAACTAGTAATAGCTGTTGGTCCCTAAGTGCTAGCGTGAGCGTCATATGTGTTAATTTCATCCCAGTGACAACCCCATGAAATAGATTCTGTTATTTATCTATTGTTAGAGACGAGGGAACTAAGGATCAGTGAGATGTAAATAATGTATCCAACTTCAGAGACCAAAAGGTAACAGATTTTGAGTAGTGGATGATTTAATTCCAAAATTTTATGATTTCCCCTAAACCAAGTTGCTTTCGATGAAGAATGATGACCCCAATATACTATCGAAAGCAAAATAATTCAGATAATAATTAATAGGAGCATTATACCTATTCAAAATTATTTCATGTTCTCAATCTCTGCCATATTCTTTATATTACTGTTTTCATAAAAGGACAAAAACCTTCAAGTTTACAAGATAATGAATGAGTTTTAATTTTGCCATATGAGGTTTTCAGAGATAAAAATAAGCCAAATCACCCACTGTTTTTATAATTCTAGATAAATAGATCATTTTACCAATGGAGACTATGGATCAAAAGACAGACTGACTCAGAGTAGTTGGTTCTGCAAGGGCTTAGATCCCCCTTATAAAATTGATTTAGCTATTCTCTTTTTGTTTTGTATGAATTCTGTTATTCTTGTTGCCATTTTTAAGCATGACGTACTTATTGCTGCTACTAAATTGAGCACTTTCTATAAGAATATGTAATTCTATGATAAAACCAAAGATGCATAGTTTTATTATGAGGAACATAAATTACTAACAGGAAAGAAGAGAAGAAGAGACTTCTATGTTGCCATAAATCAAATTCTATTACTCTGTCGCATGGATTACTCAGGGTTAAATGCGATCCATCACATGGGGCGTACTCATAGAAAGTGACACAAAAGATGAATTTTCTTTAGTTCTAACTTATGAGGGGGAATTTGTCCTGAAGAAAATATCAGAGTCTCATCTAGAAATAAATCATTATCCTCTAAAAATGCCTACACATCCCCCTTCCTCTGCACCTTTGATCATGTCCTCGCTTCTGCTTCAAATACTCTCTAAGGTCTCCATTGGAAGCCAAGGGCCTTTCTAAGGCTCAGCTATAGCCACACCTTTTGGAATTCTTCCTCACCAGACCATCATTCTCTCCCTTCCTTGGATTCCAATAGTGCCTACTATACTTAACACCTTTAATGTTATGCTGTTGTTATTTTCCATATACATTTGTCATAATTTTTCAGCTGGATAAACATCTGTTGGACATGATGAGTAGATTGTAAGAGCAAATGCAATTTTTACATTTAGCACATGACCTAATAGTATTACTGGAAACATTCACTTATCAATTGTGAAGCAATCTTTTTTGTTAAGTCCTTAATCAATTTTTAACTCCCAAATCAGTTACTTTTATCAACATCAGAAAAAAATCAAAATTTTATACTGACACTTTAGAATGTGATATTCTGAAAGCTTTGGAAAGGAAAAAAAATTGGTCTTAGAAAAGAATTAGGCTAACTTGGTACAAATGGCTAAAATGGGAATTTTACATTATATACATTTTTTACCAATAAAAATACTCAGTTACTACACACAATCAACATTCTTTTCTTTGTGGACTCACTTGAGTCAGATCTGCTGTTATACTTCTCTTAAAAGTAAAAATTTGTTCCAGTGCAATTGATAAATCAGGGAACAACTTGAGCATGACACAAATCTCACCTTTGCTTCTGCCCAACTTCATTCATGAGAAAAATATTGTACCCTGCTGACCCAAGTTGCATAGAAATACACAAAATACACACATTTCAAACAGACCTCAGTCCACTGTGCACATCATGAGCCACAATCATTCTGCGCTCACTTTATGATAACTTAGCAGCTGCATGGCTTTTGACGCCCACACCCACAAGTCAACTGTAGGTCTTTTTCAAGGTAAAATGTCAAATTCATTGCAGTATTTATGTATTTCTTAACCATTTAACGCATGGAAAACTCCACTACCATTTTTATTAGTTTCTTTTTTTTTTTAAGGTGTCACTGACAAAATTTTTAGTATCGCATTCCTAGTCACATTCCCTGCCTTATGGTTTCTATTGCGTGGTTTTGCAGAGCGCAGTGATTTTTAGAAATATATATGCCATGTTATAGCTGGGCAGACTGTACATCATGATAGAGAAAAAAGGAATCAGAATCAAGAGCAGAATTCCAAAGCACTTTCCCTATCCAAGGACAAGCAAAGAGTTGAATGAAGCACAAAGAATCAAACATAAAAACCAAAGGATATCTTAAGTCCAAGTCTTTGTTCTGCAAATCATATCTTAAGTCCAAGTCTTTGTTTATAAATCATAGCCCTCACACAGCAACAGAGCTTGCATTAACTCATGCTAATTAAGCTATCCTCTAATTAAACCTCAAAGGGAAGAGATTCTAGCTTCTAACTCATTTTATTTTTTTTAAAAAAAAACTGTTCTACTAATGTTTTAACAGTTGCCTAAATCACTCAAGTATCAGAAGTCATTTCTATATGCACATTCCCAGGAAGGAGAAAATTCTGATAATTCCCTCATTTAATAAAGGGGAAAAGAACTATGTACCACCAAATGGATTCATTCATTCTCTTAGAACTTATGTGTTCCCTGAGCTGCTACTATGTGCCAAACACTTGACCAGCTCTGGAGGGTAGCAATGAACCAAAGAGGCATGATTCTGACTCCAATAGACTAACAGAGCAGTGGCAGGTGCCAAAGAAACTACCGCAACGGAAAACATGTCATTTTCAACTAATGAGTAATTAAAGGTTTATCGAAGCAAGAGGAATTTATGGGGTGCGGTGGATTAGAGGAAGGCTTCTTTGTGTGAGTAGCATTGACACCAAAACCTCTGTGATCACTCAGTGCTTAATAGTGAAGATAAAGGATCAGCATGCCAGGCAGAGTGGGCAGCAAGGGCAGAGTCCTTTGTCACACATAGCAAGAACAAAGAGAAGCCCCATGTAGCTGAAGCCTGGTGAGCAAGGAACAGCCACAGCATGCGATAAAGGTGGAAACAGCAGAGGCTGGACACTGGTGGACCACCACCATCCTATGAAGGATTTGAGACTGGATCCTGAAAAAAAAAAAAAACAATGGTCACTTGGTACCAAGGCTTAATCATGTGAGTGATAGGATCTGATTAAGATTTTTGCAAATTTCATTCTGGCTATTGTGTGAAGAAAAAACAGAATCTAGCGGCTAACTACAGAATGAGGAAATATTTAAATAGAAACTGGTGAACCCTACCAGCTTTTAAAACACAGTGGTTTTAGACAGGCCATGTAACACTTCACTCTTTTAAGCCAATTCCTTTCTATACATTGAGAAGAGTGAAATGGCCCAAGCTGCATTCATAGTGATACTGTGAGGAAATAGCAAAATAATATGTATTTTAAAAGCTTGAAAGTCCTAAAATAAATTAATATGGATGTTTCCTATTAATGTAAAATTAGTATTTTGATTTTAATTAATAGAATTAGCTTTCTATATTTCATAGTAAATGTATAATTATGATATATTTTAATTCTTATATGAATGCAATAGTTTGGGAATCAATACTTTTAATTATACTTTAAAACAGATAAAGAACATTTGTCTGGCTCACCCTTGGCAGAGAATTCATGACTGTGTTTCAAAACATGATAGATCAGAAATAAAAATGCATTGCACCCTTATATTGAATTGGCTATAATAAAAATTTTAAGATTAAAAATTGAAAGTTTAGGTGCAAAATAAAATTTGCACAAAAAATAAATGTAACGATATAGTTTATATTGCCTAATGTAGTTCAGCTAATTTTGATAAATTCTCTAGGAACTTTAGTCTTTAATGATCATTACATATTAGAGAAATATTCTAGTAATACATCTTTTAAAAAATTAAAAATGTATTTCAATTTATATCATACATTAAAATGTCTTTCCCACAATATTAATGTAAATTTTAATATGAGAATAAAGAAGCTAATTATTATGGATCCCATCTACAATGTATACAACTCTTTATTTGGCCTTTCTTAAAAGATATTTTTAACCCCATTATGAAGTATAATTTCAAACAGATGGTCTGATGTATGGTGTGCCAAACCCTCAGGGAGAAATTAAAATATGAACACTTGATTTCAAATATAAAAAGTCAATCTGTACCTCTATCCTAAGTCTAATTATATTTGGTGACTCTCATTACATCAGTGGGTGGTGATATTGGCAAAGTGAAAAAAAAAGATTGAAAGGCAGGAATTTTCTTTACTTGGTGTGCAAATTCTAGCTCCACCATCCATGGCCACCTTGTTAAGTAAAATTTCCACCATTACAGGACAGGCCCCACCCACATCTGCCCAAGGCACACCTCTGTGAGTCCTGCTTAGTGAATACAAGGAAGCAGTAGTTTTCTCCATGTGTTCTGCAGTGACCTGATGCTTGAGAGATGTGTGATGACATACAGAATAGTTTTCACAATGTTTCTTTTTTAAAAAAATTCTTGAAATGTGTTCAAGTTGCAAAACTCCTAATCATAATACTTGTGATGAATAATACGTAGATCAAAGAATCATAGGAGAAACAGTAATAACCCTGGGTAGGCCGATCTAAGGTGGCTGGCCAGAAGGAGGCAGCATTCTGTGTCGCTCCATGACTTGGGACTCAACAAGTGAGAATACTGCTTCTCTTCAAGGGATATTCCTGCTTCCGCACAGGAATCACAGCCACCATGACCATGCAGGGTTCCAGGACTCGGCATCAGAGTAGGTTTCCCAATTATTCGCCCACGTAGGACTACCTGGTACCTGAGCGGGACCACCAGCATCAGCACTCGAACAGAACATTCGGCCACCCATCTGAGCAGAAATCCAGGATGCAGCTCCCACACAGGACACCTGGAGGCTACCCACGCACAGGGTCCCTAGCCGCCACTCCTGTGTGGACCCCCATCAACCAACCTGGGGAACCCCCGTCACCTCCATATTGGGACTGTGCAGCAAAGGAGATAGTCCCCTATGTGCTATAGTCCGCCTACACCCGGGAACTACACACAGGCTCTCTAGACAGCCATAGCACATGCTGCATGCCACAGACCCAGTCTCTGAACTCATGGTCCAACACCATCGCCCAGCTCCCCTCACCCAACCCAACAGCTCATCGCTGAAAGCAAACACCTCCTTCTTGGATCACCTTCATCACCATCTTTAGTAAGGGCAACTCCCAGTTTGGAACTCTGGCACCCAGTTTCTAACTTCACCTTCTCTCCAGCAGCTGCTAACTTGGCACAGTGCCTGCCCAACAAAACAACAGCTGTCAGCAGGGCAGGTGTGGAGGGCACCCAAAGTGCCACACATAAGAGCCCCAGAGAGAAAGGTTCCTTATTAGGAAGAAGTAAAGGAGAGGGTGAGAATTATATGGATTAGAGACCAACAGAGACCGGGAACTGGGAGGTCTTCAGGTGAGATAAGGAGATAAGACCAGGCAATCACATCACAGGAACAGGCCCAAAAAGAGATCCCTGAGGTGCAGTTTCCCTTCAGGGACTGACTGGTGCCAGACCCCATTTCCAGGTGCTCTCTATCCAGGAAAAACCCTCCCTCCCTGGTTACATTCACCATCCTGTGGGCAGAGATACCAGCTAACAACAAACAACCCCACCAATTAGATAAAAAAAGGAAGCAGAAAATATATTGATCTCCAACCAAAACAACTCTTGTTTCTTCTTTTGAGATTTTTTTTGTTTCTTCTCCCTCTTTATTCTCCAGCCTTCATATCCCCAACATATGTGAAACCAAGTACTTTCCATGAATTAGGATACTGAGGTCTGAGACAACTGAATAGTATATTTCAGTTGTGTTGTATATTTTCTTTTTTGTTGTTGTTGTTATTTTTTCTTTTTTTCCAAGTTTTACTAATTTAACATTTTTTATTTTTCTTAAAATATATGGGTGTTTGTTTTGTGTACTCTACTGTCTTCCCTCTTACTTGTCTACTCAAAATTATGTCCTCTCTATTCTCCTGCTGCTAACTTTCTTCTTTAGATTTCTCTTTCACACTTCCTAAGATATAACAACTCTATATCCTTAACTCCTCCATCCTCGGCATATCTTCCTACACCTCACCCCCAGGTTCTTTGTCCACTGTTGAGAGCCACAGCCGAAGGGGCCCCAGCAAACTTCCAGCTGCCAGCAAACTTCCAGCTGCCGGCTGATGATTGGCTCACAGCGGCCCCAGCAACATCTAGCTGATTGGCTCCTCGGCCCCAGCAACATCTAGCTGATTGGCTCCTCTGCGGTGATGCTCATTGGGCTGTTTCCCTGCCCTTTCAGACCACGGAGCTGCTCATTGGGGGACTTTTTTGGCTCCGCCCACGTGACCCAGCCAATCGGCCTCAAGAGCAGGAGGATTGTGGGAGGTGGAGAGAAGCTTGGGTGGGAGAGAGAGGCTTGTGGAAAGCCGGTGGTGGCAGTTGAGGCTCTGAGGGGTTTTCCTGAGAGGCTGTTTTGTTTGGCGTGTGTGGTTCTAAAAATAAAGTTAGTTTCTTTTGACAAGTGGCTCCTGATTGTGCCCAGCCAGACTGCGGCAGTCCACCACCAGAAACTATAAACCCTTTTACAAACCTACTGATTATATTGTAGATAATAACTGAATTCACTATTTCTGTACATTGTGACCAAACTATAAATGTCTATTAGCAACTATTTGTTTTTAGGTGATATATTGTTTATATTGGAATCTGTTAACATTGTCCTAACCCTCAAAGGAGAGGTACTGGAACCCTACAGGGGAACTATAAGCCTATAAGGTAAAAATGGTAATACCTTGGATCCACAGTTCTAGAAGGGAAGACACACAATCAATGTGAAAAGACAAGGGAACAAAGTGCCCCCAACAAATCAAAATACCACATTATTAGAATCCATGGCCATCACAGCAGATGAAATGACAGAAGGAGTGTAGGATGTACATAATTAAAATGTTCTGTGAATTAGAGAATGATATAAGAGAGCAGATACAGGCATCAAAAGATCATTTCGACAAAATCTATATAAACAAATACAGAAAGCAAAAGATTACTCCAATAGGGAGATAGAGGTTCTAAAGAAAAAACAAACAGAAATTTTTGAAATTAAAGAAGCAATAAACCAAATTAAAAGTTCAATTGAAATCAACACCAACAGATTAGACCACTTGGAAGACAGGACCTCAGACAATAAAGACAAAATATATAATCTTGAAAAGAATGTAGAGCACACAGTGAAAATGGTAAGAAGTCATGATTAGAACATTCAAGAAATATGGAATATCATAAAAAGACCAAATTTAAGAGTTATTGGGATAGAGGAAGGATAGAGTTCTAAACCAAAGGAATAAACAACCTATTCAATGAAATAATATCAGAAAATTTTCCAAACATGAAGAAAGAATTGGAAAACCAAATTCAAGAGGCTTATAATAGGACACCAAATGTACAAAACCACAACAGATCCACACCAAGGCATATTATAATGAAAATGTCTAATATACAGAATAAGGAGAGAATATTAAAAGCCATGAGAGAAAGGAATGAGATTATATATAGGGGGAAACAAATTATGTGCGGGTTTTTCAACCCAGACCCTGAAAGTTAGAATATCCTGGAATAACATATCAATCTTTGAAAGAAAATGATGCCAACCAAGAATTTTGTATTCAGCAAAATTAAGCTTTAGATTTGATGATGCAATAAAAACTTTCCATGATAAGTAAAAATTAAAAGAATTTACAGCTAGAAAACTTGTACTACAGAACATCCTTGGCAAAATATTCTATGAAGAAGAAATGAAAAACAACAATGAAAATCATCAGAGGGAGGTATTACACTAAAGGAAAAACTAAGCAAAGGAGAATCCAAGTCAAGTTAAGTAATGAAAATGGCTGGGAATACAAATCATGTCTCAATAATAACCCTGAATGTTAATGGCCTAAACTCACCAGTCAATAGACATTGGCTAGCCTATTAGATGAAAAAACGGGAAAAAAAGACCCAACAGTATCTCAAAGAGACTCATCACATAGGAAAAGATATACACCGACTAAAGGTAAAAGGTTGGGAAAAATCATATCACTCACATGGAATGCAGAAGCAAGCAGGGGTTTCCATCCTCATATCAAATAAATTAGACTTTAAGCTAAAGTTAATGAAAAGGAATAAAGAAGGACATTTCACACTGCTCAAGGAAACCACACACCAACAAGACATAGCAATTATAAATTTATATGCCCCAAACAATGGAGCATCTATGTTCATCCAAAAAAAAAAAAAAAAAACTTTCTCAAGTTCAAGAGTCAAATACACCACAACACAATAATTCAGGGTGACTTTAACACACCTTTTTCACCACTGGATAGATCTTTCAACAAAAGCTGAACAAAAGAAACTATAGAACTCAATAATGCAATCAATAACTTAGACTTAACAGACATACATAATATTTCATCCTTCAATGAGAGAATACACTTTCTTCTCAGCAGCACATGGATCCTTCTCTAAAATAGACCATGTATTGCACCACAAAGCAACTCTTAATACAAAAAAGTAGAGATACTACCCTGCATTCTATGAGATCACAATTGAGTGAAATTAGAAATCAATGATAAAATAAAAAATAAAAACTACTCCAACACCTGGAGACTAAATAATATGCTACTGAATGAACAATGGTTTGCAAAAGATATCAAAAAAGAAATTTTAAAACTCTTAGAGGTAAATGAGAACATTGATACAACATATCAAAATCTCTGGGACACTATGAAGGCAGTACTAAGAGGAAAGTTGATTGCATGTAGCTCATTTCTTAAAAGAAGAAAAAATCAACAAATAAATTACCTAACATTACATCTCAAAGCCCTAGAAAATGAAGAACAAATTAACACCAAAAACAGTAGAAGAAAGGAAATAATTAAAATCAGAGCTGAAATCAATGAAATTGAAACAAAAGAAACACTTGAAAAAATTTACAAAACAAAAAAGTTGGTTCTTCAAAAAAATAAATAAAATTGACAAACTCTTAGCCATGCTAACAAAGGAGAGAGAAAAATCAAATTACTAACATTCGTGATGAAAAAGGAAGTATCACAACAGCCACTAGAGAACTACAGAAATAATTAGAAATTATTTTGAAAACTTGTACTCCAATAAAATAGAAAATATCGAAGGCATTGACAAATTTCTAGAGTCACATGACTTGCCCAAATTGAATCAGGATAATATACACAATTTAAACAGATCAGTTTCAAGCAAGGAAATATAAGATGCCATCATAAGCCTACCGACCAAGAAAAGCCCAGGACCAGATGAATACACAGCTGAGTTCTAAAAGACCTATAATGAAGAACTAATACCAATACTCCTCAATTTATTTCAGAAAATAGAAAAAGAGGGAGGACTTCCAAACTCATTTTATGAGGCCAATATCACCCTGATTCCAAAACCAGATAAAAACACATCAAAGAAAGAAATCTTCATATCAATATCTCTAACGAACATAGATGTAAAAACTCTCAATAATATTCTGCCAAATCAAATACAAAAACATATCAAAAAGATAATGCACCACAATCAAGTGGGGTTCATCCCAGGGATACAAGGGAGGTTCAACATAGGGAAATCAACAAATATAATTCATCACATCAATAGCCTTAAAGATAAGAATCATATAATCATCTTAATAGATGAAGAAAAAGCATTCAACAAAATACAGCACCCCTTCATGTTCAAAACACTAGAGGAACTAGGGACAACAGAAACATATCTCAATATCATAAGAGCTCCCTTTGCTAAGCCCCAGGTCAACTTTATTCTAAATGAATAAAAATTAAAAGCATTCCCTCTAAAAACTAGAACCAGACAAGGATGCCCTCTTTCATCATTTTTATTTAACATAATTCTTGAAACACTGGTCAGAGCAATTAGACAGATGAAAGAAATTAAAAGGATATGGATAGAAAAAGAACTCAAATTAGCACTATTTGCTGATGATATGATTCTATACCTAGAAGACCCAAAAAATTCCACCAGAAAACTTTTAGAACTAGTAAATGAACTCACCAAAGTAGCAGGATACAAAATCAACACCCATAAATCAAAGGCATTTCTGTATATCAGTGGCAAATCCTCTGAGAAACGAGGAAAACTACCCCATTTACAATAGCCTCAAAAAAATAAAATGCTTGGGAATCAACCTAATGAAAGAGGTGAAAGACCTCTACAATGAAAACTACAGAAGGCCAAAGAAAGAAATTAAAGAAGACCTTAGAAGATTAAAAGATCTACCTTGTTCTTAGATAGGGAGAATTAATATTGTCAAAATGACCATACTACCAAAAGCATGATACAGATTTAATGTAATTCTAATCAAAATCCCAATGACATTCCTCATAGAAATAGAAAAAGCATTTATGAAATTCATCTGGAAAAATAAGAGACCCAGAATAGCTAAAGCAATCCTTAAGAGGAAGAGTAAAGCAGGTGGCATCACTATACCGGACCTTAAACTATACTACAGAGCAGTAGTAACAAAAACAGCATGGTATTGCCACCGAAATAGACTGGTAGACCAATGATACAGAAAAGAGGACACAGAGAGTAACCCACATAATTACAGTTACCTTATATTAGACAAAGGTGCCAAAAACATACATTAGAGAAAATATAGCCTCTTCAACAAATGGTGCTGGGAAAACTGGAATTAAATCCCTCTCTCTGACCATGCACAAAACTCATTCAAAGTGGATCAAGGACCTAGGAATTAAACTAGACACACTGTGTATATTACAAAGGTTCAAATCTCCATCATGGCAGATTAGGCCCCAACTTCCTTTTTTTTTAAGAGAGAAAGAGAGAGAGAGAGAGAGAGAGAGAGATAATTTTTCAATATTTATTTTTTAGTTCTTGGCGGACACAACATCTTTATTTTTTTATTTTTATGTGGTGCTGAGGATCGAACCCAGCGCCCCACGCATGCCAGGTGAATGCGCTACCGCTTGAGCCACATCCCCAGCCCCACAACTTCCTTAATAAGACTTCTATAGTGTAGAAATTAAAATCAAGAATCAAGAAATGGAATGGATTCAAACTAAAAAGCTTCTTCTCAACAAAAGAAACAATCAGTGAGGTGAAGAGAGAGCCTACAGCATGGTAGCAAATTTTTACCCCTTGCACATCAGATAGAGCACTAATCTCTAGGGTATATAAAGAGCTCAAAAAATTAAACACTGAAAAAAAAAATAGCCCAGTCAATAAATGTGCCAAGGAATTTAACAGGCACCTCTCAGAAGAGGATATATATACAATCAACAAATATGTGAAAAAATATTCAACATCTCTAGCAATTAGAGAAATGCAAATCAAAACTACTCTAAGATTTCATCTCACTCCAGTCAGGATGGCAGCTATTAAGAATACAAACAACAATAAGTGTTGGTGAGGATGTGGGGGAAAAGGCACACTCATACTTTGCTGGTGGGACTGCAAATTGGCACAGCCGATATGGAAAGCAGTATAGAGATTCCTTGGAAAGCTGGGAATGGAGCCTCCATTTGACACAGCTATCCCTCTCCTCGGACTATACCCAAAGGACTTAAAAACAGCATACTACAGACACAGCCACATCAATGTTTATAGCAGCACAATTCACAATACCTAAATTGTGGAACCAACTTAGGTACCCTTCAGTAGATGAATGGATAAAAAAAATGTGGCATATATACACAATGGAATATTACTCAGCAATAAAAGAGAATAAAATCATGGCATTTGCTGGTAAATGGATAGAACTGGAGAATACAATGCTAAGTGAAGTTAGTCAATCCCCCCTCCACCCCCCGCTTAAAAAAAACAAATGCCGAATGTTTTCTCTGATATAAGGAGGCTGATTAATAATGGGGTTGGGAGGGAGAGCATGGGAGGATTAGATGAACTCTAGATAGGGCAAAAGGGTAGGAGGGGAAGGGGCATGGGGATAAAAAAGATGGTGGAATGAGATAGATATCATTACCCTAAGTACATGTATGAAGACACGAATGGTGTGAATATACTTTGTATACAACCAGAGATATGAAAATTGTGCTCTGTATGCATAATATGAATTGTAATGCATTCTGCTGTCATATATATATATATATAAAATTAGAAATAAAAAATTTTAAATGAAAAAAAAAACTGGATAATGAGAAGACCTTAAACATAGTGAAAAATGAACAGAGGTCATAAGAGAAGGCCATAGGGATTAAATTATATTTCTGAGTATTAATGGAAAAATATATGAGCTCATTCAAAAAATGGGAAACAAGCTATATATTATGCAACTGGAATTCAAAATCACATGGCCTACTAGAAAAGATGAACACATTTGAGTTAATGATACAAATATAAAGCAAAGAAGAAATCATCAACTCAGAACTTCTAGATCTAGTCCAATCTGCTTATTAATTAGTGTCCAAAAACTCACAGGTATGTCTCTCCATGTTCTCACTGATCAGCAACCAATGTATATGTGAAACAGTTGAGACAGTCTAAAAATTACTGAAACCCAAAATAACCCTTTTAATTCTCTTGGCTACTGGAGAGTCTAAAATTGACAACTGATTTTTTTTTTCTTTAAAATACTATGAACTACACACATCAGCAGAAAAATTAGACCAATTGTTTTCACAAAAACTAGTTTTTAATTAAAAATAAGTTCTAACAAATCAACATAAAATGGATCTCAATTAAGCTGTAGTTATTTCATCTAATTGCAGCCCTTTTTTGGTTTTTACACAAATTGCAATGTATTTTTTCCCACAAAGCCCCCTGAATTCAATATCCCCATTAGTTATGAAAGATTCAGTCATCTTAGAAGCAGAGAAACAGATAAGGAACTTAAGAATTGATTTTTTTTTAAAGCCTGTACCGTTGGCTGCAACAGAAGAATCAAAATCAGATTTTGAGATGCTAGGATAGAAACAAGCCAGCATCTATATCCGCAGTGCTGATAACATCACCCGAGAGAGACAAAGATTTAGTCTAACTTAAAAAAAGATGCAGAGCTTGGTGTAAAAATAAAAAGTGAGAGGAAGGGGAAAAGGGTGAAAGAGACAAAGAGGAGGACAAGGGGTGGAGGCAGGAGATGGGAATTTCAAGGGTAAAGAAAACAAGTGGGCACTTGGATGACTCTCAGTGTCTTCAATGGTATGTGGGACCTCTACCAGGAAGAGTGCCACAGTGAATCACCACAAAGGACTCCATTTTCTTAGGCAAAGTTTAGTTGGGTATTTATTAGTTAGCACTGGGGTACAGATATGAACATAATGGGAATAATATTTTCAGGGTGAGTTGTAAAGAACGGCAAGGTAAGATAATTTGGCATGTCAAGGATGGTATGTATTGTAAAGATATGATAGGAAAATCTACAACAGATTATAAGATCCAACGAAAAGAAAACTTTTTTAGCATGCAGTCAGTGAAACTTATTATTTATCAACTAAGGCTAACAATGAAGAATGAAATGACAATATCACATCCAAAACATGAAGTAATGCACTTTGGGTTCTGATGTCATCATGGAGTTGAAAAAAGATCAGGAGGAAATTTACATATTGACCTATTTTTCACCAGTATAAACGTCTTCATTTTCACGGTCATGGTTTCTGAGGTGGAGGCATGAGGCTAGTCATCTGGCCTGTCATTTTGGTTTACCCACCAGCTTGCTATCTCACCTTGGAAAATATACTTACTCTCTCTGGACCTACTTCTAAAATACTAAGGTCCCTTCCAAATCTCACATTGTATGTAGCCATGAAGTTAGCCACAGCCATATCAAGAAAAGCCTGATTACTAATAGTGTTAAAGATATAAGGAGATAAAATGATATCTACAAGATACTGTGTAGGTGTGAACATATATTGGGGATCAGTCAGAACATAAATTTCATTTGATACCAATGAAGATGACTAACACCCCAGTTTTGGAAAATTAGTTAAGTGAAGCTAGAGATTTAAGAGGCTAACTAAGAGTATGGTTTTCTTGGCTGGTGTAAAGCAAGCAAGGTGAAGTTAAAATGATGACACTGCACATTGTACAATTGGGAGGGGAAGTGGTGAAACAGATCCCAGACACATCAGTTTAAATTTGATTCCCTAATAATTAGAGCTCTCTGTAGATTTGAAGGAGAATGACCTAATCTAAATGCCATCTGACTAAGGTTGTTCTTCCTGGATGTGGGCTCCAGAAGTGAGACTACTGTTAAGAGGACGGAGCTGACTGTGTCTTTTATTACTGCCATTTATTAGCAATGGTTCCTTGAGTTGGAAAAGGCCCTTCCACAAGGCTTTCCGGCTCACTGACTTTCTGATTTGAACCAGCATCTCAGAACACCATTTCATGCCAAGGCTTTGAATATCTAATGATCACAGGGACCACCAAGGCAGGCAAGACATTGAGTAATAAGCCAGGTGGGTGGCAAGCCTGGTATCAGGAGTCTGCTGTCTAATGCAGACACACTCTTTTCCTTATGCTGATCTTTCCCCTTGAGTTTATTTGGTCAAAAGGCTTGATTCTCAACTGGACTTAGAAAACCACTTCATTTACTTGACCAATGGGTCCTTTTATAAGAGGTCAATGGACTCATTCTTCTCTGCTGGTCACAGATCTTTCTCTGTTGTCATGTCAATTGATTACAATTAACAATAGCTATTAATTATTCTATCCTCATGAGGGTTCTCTGAAATCAATTTCTTTTAAGTGCCTTCGTATTTGATTGAAGTCTTTCAAGTATTCTTTTCTGGGAAGGCAGTATATTCTATATAAGGAAAGGGTGATATGTCAGTCTTTAGCAATTTTGACTTCCAATTCTGTACCCTGTACCACCTACACACTTTTAGAGTGACCCTAGATTGTTATGTGCCTCTTGCGCTTCTACTATGTTACTTTTCTGTCTGTACCCCAAAATGACCAAAGAAAAATGAATGGATCCTCTAACGAATTTAGTTTCCACTTCAAATGTGAGTCAATGTATTTCTCTATTTCTTTTTACAGAGGACTCAATGATCTTTTATTTTCCCCTTCTATACTCAAGTCTTGAACTTCAGGTATATTTACTATGATGATTAACACTTTGCCTTCTCAATATAATGTCTCTTTTATGTACTGCTCACTTAATAATTGGTTTATCTCATTCACTTAGGTTCTTAATAATCAACTTAGCTTTTCTGAAAGTTGCATGATGTCATATCCTTTGCTAAACATTTCATATAAAATTAGTTTTCCCCACCTCCTCAGGAAGCATACTTTTTTAAAAATGGGGATTAGGACTTGTACATAGTAAGGAAGCTCCATGGAATATTTACATATTGTCCAGCAGTCCTGAAGTGTGCAATAAATACCTGTTGAGTTTAGCTGACCTTTTGCCCTCTAATTCCTTTTTCCTTAGTTGGTAGCCAGCTCTAGGTGTGCAAAATTTCTATCAATAGCAGCCTTTTAAAAATCATAATCCTGATGATAAAATACTGTGATGGAATTTTTCTTTGGATCTGAATTTCCATTCATACATTTCACTCCATTATTTTCTTTCCCTTTACCATTGCCTTGTCCCCACAACCCACAGACTGCAGTTCCAACATCATATTCAAGTCTCTTATTTGCTTAGACACTTTCATTCATTGACTATGAAATCAAAGATTTCATTTCTAAGAGGATTTATAGTCGTTCGTTTAAAAAGCGTTTGTAATTGTATTAGGATGGTACATTTTACTGTTCTATTTGTTCTCCCTATGAGGTTTTCTAAAATTGTGAAAGAAAAAAAAATTTTTAGACTAATAATACTTTTATTCTTGTAGCTGGAATCCTTATATTTCTGTCTTCCTCCAGTGATAGGTATAATTATATGTATGAAAAATTAAGAGTATTTGCTATGATAATTATCCACTCTTCTAAAATAAGAGAATAATTATAATGTCAACAACTGACTATACAAGGTACTAGTGGAGCTTTTAAGTCTGCCAGAGAAATGGCTTTCAGTATCATAGTAATTAGTATTAATTTTCATAATACTTTTTTTATTTGTTGTTTTTAGATGTACATGGCAGTAGGGTGTATTTTGACATACTATACATACATGGAGTACAACCCATTCCAATTTTGATTCCATTCTTGTGGTTGTACATGATGTGGATTTACGTTGGTCATGAATTCACATATGAGCATGTGAAAGGTACATCTAATGCATCCTCCTTCCCTCCCCTTTATTCCCCCTTGTCTTGTCACAATACTTTTTATTCTTCTTGAAAACATACTAGATGGCTTCATAATTCTCACTTCATTGTGGAAATTTTCTTTAAACAAAGTCTTGGGAACTACTGGACTGGTTTTTGTAAGACTAACTCCTATTATTTTATGATATTAAAATATATTAGGAACCTGAACATTTTTAAACATGGCTTTTAGTAGTTTGCCTTCTCCTTGTTAGCAAATGCAAGCTTCCACATTTTATCATGCCATTAAAAGGTCAGCTACAATACTTAAAAGAGCAATGTGGAAGGAATCACAAGCTTTGGTTGAATGCTTTAGTATTTCATTTCACACAATGACCAAAGTTAGGAGAAACTGAAAATATTGCATATTGAATGGTTAGTTTGTATTATTTCTGAGAGGTAAGCTTAAACAGAAATATCATTTTTATGAAGAAATCATTAAAGACCTATAAATGAGCTGAATGAGCACAGTTAATCTTTTGAAATGGAAAATGTGTATTCTTAAAGACCATCTGAGTGTCTCTTTTAAAAGTCCTCTTAACCCTTGGTTAATCACACAAATGCCTTACAGTAGATCATCTCAGTTTCTGAGTGTGGAAGCAAATGGAAAACATGGTCCACATGTACAGATATATATACAAGAAAAGAGGACAACATGGGCTATTGTTACCAGTAACAGAAATTGTTTCTATCTTGTAGCTGGGAAGGAAATGGATCAAGTGGAAACATCTACCTCAAAATTACAGGCTCTTAATGTGTATGCTGAGTGTCAAATTGTGTTCTCAGGGGCCTTTTTATAATCTCCTGGATTCTCCCTAGTTCCAACTCATGGATAAACTTTCAACCTCTCTCATGCAGAAGTCTCTCTGGAAAGCTTTCCCAGACTTAAACAGAGGCACAGTTATTTTTTCACATGGACAACTGTCTTATAGGGCTTATAATCAAAGGGAAATTGAAGATTTCACGCTTACAAAGGTGCTTTAGACCACCAAGCGCAAATAGGTCCAAGAAGGTTCTAATTTATCCAGGGATCCAGCCCATCCCAAGTCTGGGCAGCTGTTCATACAGGAGATCAAACATCCTCTTTCAAGATTCACTTTCCAGACAGTTCCAAAACCAATAAATTATCAAGAGCTGGTGGAATTTTGTATTTGAACCTATAAGATTTGTATGTAAAACTTTCATCTACATTTCTAAAGTTAGAAAAGTGATTGGCAACATCATAAAACATTTTTAATCATTATACTAGTCTTTAAAAGCTCTTCTACAAAATTTTTCCCTTTCAGGAGATAACAGTACTGAAAACTAAGTTTTGGGCAGGCCTTGAATGTTATGAAATATAACTCCTTCACTTTTATATTTAAACATGGATGTGTAACCAATGTGAATCTGCAATCTGTATACATGGTAAAAATGGGAGTTCATAACCCACTTGAATCAAATGTATGAAATATGATATGTCAAGAGCATTGTAATGTTTTGAACAACCAATAAAAAAATGGCATATTGTTCCACAAATGTATGTTTTTATACAAGATCCCAGGATTTATGACCAAAGCATCAGAGTTAACATGTACAAATAAGATGGTTCCAACGAGTGAGAGTCAACTACCACCAAGGACCAATGTTTAGTATTTCTCACTGCTGAAGTCAGGAGGAATTAAAAGGGATCTACATGTGACCAAGTTTTCAGTGAATCAAACACTACTTACAAACAGTGTGGGTCATTTTTTGTTTTGGCATTGGGGATTAAACCCAGCGGTGCTTTACAACAGAGATACAACTCCAGCCCTTTTTAGTTTTTATTTTGAGATAAGGTCTAATTTTCTTAGGACCTCACTAAATCCTAAGGCTGGGCTTGACCTTGTGATCTTCCTGCCTCAGTCTCACAGATAGTTGTTAAATAAATAGAAACACTACTTTCACGCCATATGGGGTCTGGCTTTTTATTTTTTGTGTAGAAAGGATTCATCCACTCAACACAAGTGTGACCACTGACATTAAGACCAAACTACACATAGTGCCAGTAATCCCACTGATGAGTACGTAAGAAACGAAAACACCTGTATCCATTTAAAGTGCACCTTTTTATTCATGGAAAAAATATTAAAATTATTCCAAGACAAAGTATGTTAATGAATAAAATAAAATGGCGAAAAGCATGACTATTTCCAGCATCACAAATAATGATAATGCTGATGGATCCTGAATTCTAAGTGCTTTTCAGGTAGTACAGTTTCTACTGAATCTTTACAACCCTGTATAGTAGACACTCTTTCCAGCTCAACTTTTTTTTATGATATTGTGAAACTAAGGTCACAGTTAGTAAGCTGCAGAGCCAGGGTTTGAGTGTAAGCAATCTGAGTCTGGGACCTAAAGCTTGGTGGCTTCCCTTCGTACATATGAAGGAGTTTCTTTTCTTGTTTAGAGAACTTTCACTTCAGTTGCTGAACTGAAATACTTAAGTATCTCTCCTCCCAGTTAGTGATTATGAGGTCTAAAATATCTAGGAGAAAGTCTTAAAAGAAAGAGAGGCAGGCAGACAGACAGATGATCTTTACCATTAAGAATATTATAATGGTGTTACACTAAGTTTAGTACATATGTGACAATTAGGTGGCAAGATATAGCTGGTAGAGCAGGGGTCCTAAGGATCAGTTGGTAAATACTTCAGGCAATTTGTGTTGTGCAGGAGTAATCTCTGTTGCAACTAGTCAATTGCACCCTTCTAGAATAAAAATGGACCCAGAAGACACCTTGGATGAATGGGAGTGTATGCTCCAACAAAACCGCCCATGCTAATGGGCAGAGAGGAGGACAGCCAGGCCACATTTTGTGGACCCCCTAATCACAATTTATAATGAATGTCTCACAAAAAAGGAATTGGCTCTAATTGTTTTCCAGGAAGTGATATTTTATTTGTTATCCAAAATTCATAAATTCCCCAGAAGCCACGGTATTGCAGAATTATCTTCTTGCTGTTGAGAAACAAACATAATACACCTTCTCTTAAATTTAATGGAATTTTGTAGCCACTGTCAACAATGAAAAAAAAAATTAAGTTAGTGCTTTCCAGAAAGGGTGACCCTTTCAGCAATTCTAGAAATCATGTAATATCTGTGCTTGTCTGTGTGCTAAGAACAAATTTTTTTTATCCCCCGTGTGATTTCATCTTTGTACAAAAGCAACAGTTTTGTGTTATACATGGAATTAGATTTTACCCTTTGGTGTTGAGCCATTAGTCAGGATCTCTTCTTATTCTATTAGGAACAGTTGCCCCCTGCTGGAGGGAGAGTAGGCTCTGAAGTCACTTGCTGCCAAGGCAGGTTAAGGTTAGGGTTATTCAAACCACTTAAATTCAACAATTCACAAAGGGCCCACTTCAGATCATACTAATATCAACATGAGGGCTGGGGTTGTGACTCGGTGGTAGGGCTCTTGCCTAGCATGTGTGAGGCACTGGGTTCCATCCTCAGTACTACATAATAATAAGAAAAAAAGAAAGAAAGTTATTATGTCCATCTACAACTGAAAAATAAATAAATAAACTAATATCAACATGAAATAATTCTGAATATGTACAGAAAATGATCCCTCAGTCACTTCTGTGGTTTGAATGTTGACCGTCCCCAAAGGCCCATGTGTTATAGGCTTGGTCCCCAGGGTATTGCTATGGAGGTGTTATGGATCTCTCAGAGGTGGAGCCTAATTCAAGATCCTCAGGTCCTTGGAGGCGTGCCCTCTGAGGAATTATAGGATCCCACCAGAAGGGACTCTATTTCCTGGCTCCAGATGTCCGTGCTCACTCTGACCTGCCACTCTGTCCTGATGTGCTACCCTCATCAGAGGTCCAAACCCAATGCAGCCACCAGACCTTGGATTTGAACCTCCATAACTATGAGCTTAAATAAACCTCTCTTTATCTCATAAGTAGTCTATATCAGGCATTTCATTATAATGATGCAAAGCTGGCTAATACAATGAGACAGACTGACATTTTGTTTTGTGTTTGGAATACTCCATAAGCCTACAAGATTTAATGTTGACAGATGTTGCACCTTTAAATAATTTCCTATCATATTTTCTCAGATGCTGTAAAAATTAAGCTTAACTACTCATTTAAAATAAACAACTTAGAGTCTAAAATCCTCCAGTGTATAGATTATAGGTTTTTGTAGTAGAAAAATATACTGCCTCATGTCGACACCAAAAGTTTTATATTTACTGTGTGCTAAATAAGTTAATTTTCCTGCATCTCCAATAATTCAGTGTTCTTGAATGTTGTAACAGTCGAGCTAGCTTAGGAGAGGGAGCACAAGTTTGCAATCTTGACTCTGTATGGCCCTTGGGTCATGCTTTTTACCAATAATTCCCCAGATGGGGCATTTAGTTCATATTTCAAAGACTTCAAAACTTCAGATGTCCTTTTGTCTGCTACTCATTGATTGCTGTTAAACTAAATGTTTTTCACTTCTGTAATCAATGCTTTCTTACGAAAATAAACCCCGGCATTGACAAACAACTCTGCAGCACATTGCAGCTTTCCTGAGAGTGGACAGCATGAAAAAACCACCACCTCCAAGAATGAAAAAAAGATCACATCGGCTCCAGTGCTTATTACAATATTTACAAGCTTCTTACAGCTGAATCATTCCACTGTAACAGGACTTTATTAAATTAGACAGCTATTGAATCATAAGCTTTCTGAGAATAACAATTAATATGCCTTTGTCCCTTATTGCTGTTTCACAGCACCAGCCATGCTGTTCCTGTTCATTTTTCCACTTTCTCTTGCCCTGAAGCTATTAGAGAGCAACAGCTATGTAAAAAGGGTGTGGGAACAAAGGGCAAGATGCAAACAGTCACAACTTTGTTTCATGATGCTACTGTTCCAGAACCACTTTAAACAGCAGTGAATTTTTTTTAAGAAGCTATAGCTTTAGATCCCAAACAGAGGACATGTTTTAATTTGGGCCTTTAATACACTTTCCTGGCTTTTTATGAACAGTTACCTTCCAATTACTTGTTTATCATGATTTACTCTCTTAATACAACTGATAGCAGGAATCTGTGGAGAATGTAAGGCAGCCACACATGTAAGATTGGCATCAACCAGCACCATATGTAACTCTCTCCCTCTAATACTAACCTACTCACACACTAAATTCCTAAAGTGCGTAACCCCTGTTTTCCATCCATAGACATTTAGTGGCTTTCGTAAAAATGAAAGCAAGTTGAGAAGAAAATAAAGCAAACACCTTAAAATTCAATGAACAAGAAAAACAAGTCCTCGAGTGCATGCACCTTAAATAAGTTTTGGCATGCTCTTGGCTTCGGGTTTATTAGCAAGAACTCAGTAACAATGATTTTTAAATCATTTGAACCTGCATGTATTTATCTATGACAACAACAAAGGTATTTACAATTTTTATTAGCAGCAGTTCATATTTCCTGCCAAGAGACATGGTTTTGCATTACAGCAAAGCAAGTTGATGAACTAACCCCAAAGTTTTCCAA
The DNA here is from genome assembly GCF_001458135.2 of Marmota marmota marmota. NCBI lineage: Eukaryota > Metazoa > Chordata > Mammalia > Rodentia > Sciuridae > Marmota > Marmota marmota. The sequence goes on from NW_026000021.1 coordinate 6,668,877, forward strand.
AAGATGTTTTCTATTTCTTATTCCGAGAAGGCTTCTCTATGGCATAGCTCAAAATTGCCACCAAGTGGACAGACAAACCCTGATCTGGTCATAGCAATGCAGCAATGACTGCTTCTAATATGAGGAGAGTTGAGCAATCATCACATCATCTAGCATTTACTAAATGCCGATTTTGCACAGATGTTTTTCTAGATGCTGCAGGTGAAATACATCCTGCTCAAGAGTGAGGAGGCTAAAGGCATGTCATGGGCATCTCAGCACAGATGTTCTTCAGACCTCAATATATAAGTTTTAATTTTAATAATCCCTAAGGGTGAAAAATAACCTATTAATGCTATTTTGAGTGAGAACAAGGACAACATCCAGGTTGAAAAGAAGTTTCTTACTGCTAATAAGTGTTTAATTATGTGAACAAGAAGTTCAAGAGCACATAGAATTGGAGTCACTTTTGCAACAACTCATGGGATTCAGCACACTAATAAACTGGAGGTCACCTGGACCCCCTTTTATGACCTCTTTTGGAGACATGGCTCCACATGCAATAGTGGTGAGGTATAACTCTGTGGGACTCTAAGCTAGGGTAGACATGCAGAGGGATGGACAGCATCTGCATTCCCAGCTAGAAAGCAGCCTCTACCTTATGGGTATATCCTGACCTTTCACACTGTAGAGCTCAGTGTATGTGAAACCCCCAAAAAACGAAATCCATAAGCATGTTTAATGAACCAATTTATTTGATGGAATATTTAATTTATTCAAGTGAGTGATTCTAAGCTCTATTTAGGCTAATCCTCAGCTTCCAGCATTATTTATTTTGTACTATAAAACATGTCTTCTCTCTTGGAAGTATGGGCACCAAAGGGAAGAACAGTAACTTTTAATGGGTGCAGTTAGATCTTGAAATTTTTATCTCAAAACTATAAAGCTTTTAAAAATGAATTTGCAAATGTAATTGAGCCTCTAATAGCTGCTACTGATAGTAATTAAAGAAATCTCATTTCCCTAAATTAAACATAATGAAATGTTTTTCAAGATCAAATAAAACTAGAAAATGCTATCAGGGTGATAGAATTTGCCTCTGAAAGTGGTGTTCTGGAGTTTGCAGAGAAGCCTCAGTTGCTTGCAAAAGCCAGTGGCTTAGAGGGTTATGGGCAATGTGGAAGTCATTTCCACTGTATCATATCAACTTTTATTGGCTGATAACCCATCTGAAAGCCAGTATACTGCACAGCTTCACATTGAGTGCTTATGCAAATGTAACAGTCATCTTTTAAAAATCTTCCATTAGTGCCTTTAAAGAGTTTGTTGTTTAATTAAATGTTGTCAGCATATCCTCAATTCAACTTATGTGTTTCACACTCTAAGTGTTTAATTTTTACATTACTTTTGCTTCTTCAAGTGAAAATGGCATTGAGGAGCCATAGTAACCACCTTATCCAGGTCACTGTTAAGAAGCAGTGAAACGCTTCAGTTGCTGACTTTGTTCAAGCTTCTATAACAACAACAACAACAACAACAAAAAAAGATCACTGACTTAAACCACAAGAGATTTATTTCTTACAGGACTAGAGGACTGGAAGTTCAAGATCCAGGTGCCTGCTAATTTCAGCTCCTAGAAGACCCCTTCCTGGTTTGCAGATGAATGCCTTCTTGGAGCAGCCTCACATGGTGGAAAGAGAAATCAAGTTCCCTCACAACTCTTCTGATAAGGACACCAATCCCATCATGATGGCTACCTCCTCAAGAGCCACTTACCTCCACAAGGCCCTATCTCCAAATACCATAGCACTGGAAAGTAGGGTTTCAACAAAGGAATTTTGAGAGGACACAAACATTCAGCCCATAGCAATTGCTCAGAACTGATCATTGTCTCTGCATTTCTTGATGGTCTCCACAAAAAGTACCGATAGTCTCATTCTACTTCAACACTTCAATGTTCTGGTAATCATAGGGTTTTCCTTAGGCTTGAGCAAGACATTGTGTGCCTTAATTCCTTGTCTTATTGTTTAGACTTCTATGAATTAAAGAAACAATCTCAAAACTCTTCAGAAAATGTTTTATTCCAGGAAATAAAATTAGTCAGGATTTAGACTATTGTTAACAGACACTCTACCAGATATATACACAGACTCTTGGTAAGCAGTATGATGTACTCATGTGGCTTGTCATACATTTTTTTCTAATTTTTATTACATTTCTCTATATTCACAATTCTCTTTAAAAGTGGTAATCAAAATAAAATATAAAACTATACAAATAATTTGACTAATGTTAAAGTTCATTACTTACTACTAATTCTTAATGCTCTGTGTTGCCTTCTTACTTAGACATCAAGTCCTACCCGCCCCCACCACCACAAACCCACAGCTCTTCTCTACCGAGAGTCCTTCAATTTACCTGTTGAATGACACATAGCAGACAGCAAATACCTACCTCTGACCCATTATTGGCTCTTATCTTTTAGTCTACAATGACACCTGAATGTTTTATACAATAGTTTTCCTTGATAATCTTGCCCATTAAAATATTTATGTCTGATTATGAAGGAAGATGGCGGCGAGGGGAGTGCATTGCCCCCGTGTGCTGCTTCACTGTGTGGGAGTATGACAAGTCAGGAAGGCTAAAGGATATCTTGTTAGGAATTTCCAGCAATAGTGGGGTGCTCCGGAACCTGGAGGAAGGATTTCCATCGCACGAGGATCGGCTACGGGGACTCAAACACGAGAGGTTTGTCGCACGGAGGGTAACACTGCTTATTCAGCAAACCGCCCCGCGGCTAGAGTCTGCAGCGCGCGCTGGGAAACGAGGAGATAGCGACGCAGGGATACAGCGCTGCAGTTTCTGCCAGCCGTGCAAGCACCGTACTCAGGGCTGAATTCTGGGTTCGAGACGGGGGAAGGAAGCGGTCCATCTCGGTTCTCCACACCGGTCAGACCACAGAGGAGGCCAGCAGCCACCATTTTGGAAAGCTGACGTCACCATCCCTGTTTTCGACTGACCGCAGCTCATTCAGCCATAGAACAGGTAATTTCAGGCTGCAATTCGCCTGTGGCTTGCAGACAGATTGCTAGGGTTCAGTGCCTGGGTGCTTCTTAGAACCTGATCTTATCGGAGCGAACACCGAGCGCGGGGCGGCCGAGTTCCGGCTCCCGGAACTTCCCTGGCCCGGGGCTAGGAGCCCGCAGAAACTGCTTCTCGGTCCGGGTCCTGCTGAGGGCCGGTCAGGACTCACCC
>NW_026000021.1:6673960-6714908 GCF_001458135.2 Marmota marmota marmota
AAACTATTTTGAATCCTTATACTCCAATAAATTAGAAGATAGTGAAGGCATAGATAAATTTCTTAAGTCATATGATCTGCCCAGATTGAGTCAGGAGGATATAGAAAACCTAAACAGACCAATATCAATTGAGGAAATAGAAGAAACCATAAAAAGACTACCAACTAAGAAAAGCCCAGGTCCGGATGGGTACACAGCAGAATTTTACAAAACCTTTAAAGAAGAACTAATACCAATACTTTTCAAGCTACTTCAGGAAATAGAAAAGGAGAAAAGGAGGGAGAACTTCCAAATTCATTCTATGAGGCCAACATCACCCTGATACCTAAACCAGACAAAGACACTTCAAAGAAAGAAAACTGTGCTGAGGATTACAATCTAGTCAATGACACTCTACTTTAGGACTATTTTTCTAAACCATTCTACTTTTGGTCCCTATTGTTGAATGTATAAATGATCTGTCGTATGTTAACCTCCCTTTCAGACTGATGGTGGGGTATTTGGCATACTCATATCATTTATGCCCTGTGTTCACCCCCCAAATAGATGTCACCTATTAGTGCGATTTTTCAATCAGTTGTTTAGTCTTTGATAACTTTGGACAGAAAGAGTGAATAAACTGCTAGCTTAATGGAAACTATGAGGACTTCTTCATGTACTTCAGGAATCAAGGATATTAATGATGATTCATGACTTCCACGGTTCTAACTTGATCCAGGGCAGAGTTTCATATCATACATGGCTCCCACCTTCTTCTTTAATTCTTTGCAAAATGAGTTTCTGACTCCTTTTCTCTCTGATGAATACTTCATCAACATTTTGCCTATTTCATGTTTTCCTAGAACATCATTATTTAGCAAGAAATCACACTTTAAATTTTTTAAGTAAATTGGTTTGCTGATGGGATTTTAAATTGGTACCACTTTGGAAAACCATCTGGCATTATCTAGTGAAGATGAATGTATGCAACACCTGTAACCCAGCAATTCTACGATAGGTGCATATGTTTACCCCATATGTACACAGGCTCCTCTAAAGACATGTACTGGCAACATTATTTTCAAGATTCTGAAACGGGAACCAACCCAAATGCTCATCAACATAAATGAATTATGGTATACTGAAACACAAACAGCACATAACAAAGAATGAGCAAGCTACAGATATGCCAAACAACGTAGAGGAATCTCACCAATGATGTTTAGTGAGAATAGCACATACTGTATATGATCTCATTTACATTAAGTAAAACAGGCAAAGGTCATCTATGTTGGTAGGTTTTCACCACGGGGATTTGGCTGGGTGCCTAGAGATAGATGTTATGGATAATGTTAATGTTCTGTTTTTTTTGGTTTGGGTGCTCATTTACAGGTTCAATTTGTAAAATCACAATAAGCTTTACTGGTATGTGTACATTTGTGTACACTATACTTCAATAACAAAAAAAAACTTAAAAAGATAAAAGCAGATCTAAGCAAACTTGGTTTGGTGAAAAGTTTTCAGACCCAATGCACAAAGGATGATTCATGAAAGAAAAAATAAGGGTAAGTTGGAGCGGGGTAAAATCAAAAACTTGTATTTTGCAAAGAAAAAGACACTATTAATGAAAAGTCATTGACTAGAAAAATCATATTTGATAAAGGATAAGTATTCAAAATATAAAAAGAACTCTTAAATCAATAATTAAAAATAACAGTTAAAAATTGGGACATATGAAAAGACAACTCACTGAAGAAAATACACAGATGGTAACTAAATGTACAGAAAGATGCTCAACATTATGTCATTAGAGAATAGAAACTAAAACAAAGAAATATTTTAAAATACCTATTAAAATAGCTCACACACACACACAAACTAAAAACCAAAAACTGACATCACCAAATACTGGTGATGATGTAAAGCTACATGAGCTCCCATTCACTGCTGGTGGGCCTATAAAAATCAGACAATTTAGAAACAGTTTAGAAGTTTCTTATAAAATTAAATATAGATTTAATTTAAAAAATCCATCAGTATTCAATAGATAAATGAATGAATAGATATCCAAATGATGGAATATTACTCAGCAGTATAAAGAAAAGCTTTATTAAGCCATGAAAAACTATAGAACAACCTTAAGTATATTAAGTATTGCTAAGTGGGGAAAAAAGAGCCAATCTGCAAAGGATTCTGTATTTTATTATAATATGGACATATGACATTGCACATTTGTCAACTGTGTCCCATGAATGACAGCCCTAATATAAACCATGGGTTTAGTTAGTAACAATGTAGCAATTGAAATTGGTTCATCTGTTCTAACAGCTGTAACATACAGATGCAAGATATTAACAACAGGGGGATTGTGCTGGCAATACAGGCAGAGCTGATAATATGGGAACTCTGTACTGTTCTGTTCAATTTTTTTGTAACCCTAAAACTGCTTTAAAAAGTAAAAAGTACAGATCTTTTTAAGTTTAAAAAGCTAAGGTTTGACAGTTTCAAACATATCAAACCTGCTCTACTCAAATCTAGTCATGTTAATCCAGGGCTCATAAAACCCTTAATGTGCCCCTTACACCTTAAAGATAGAATTCTAACTCCAGGGTAAAAACAGTATAAAGCTCTTGGCCACCTATGTCCTCCAGTCGTCACTCTAGTCCCATCTTTAGCTATCCATGGCCACTCCTCTCTTTCCTGGTCCTAAAATCCCTTTCCTCCCAGAAGATCACCATTCCTTTGTCTACTTGTGAACCCTAAAGCTCACTAGAAAGAGCTCTATCACTCCTGAGTAAAAGCACTCAGCTTACAAAACGATATCCCTATAAACCCACCATAAATTGAAAACAACATATATTAGACAGCTTCCTTTCACTGTGATAAATACTTGAGATAAATCAACTGCAAAGAGGAAAGGTTTATTTTGGCTCATGGTTTCAGTTCAGCCCCACCGTTTTGGGGCCTGTGGCAAGATAGCATATACTACAGCAGGAAACACATGAGAGAATAAAGCTGCTTATGTCATGGTGACCATAGAGTAGAAAGAGAGAGGAAGTGGAGAAGCTGGGGTCCCAATATCCCCTTCAAGGACACACACCCTCAATGACCTTCCTTCTACTAGACCCCACCTCCTAAAAGTTCCATCGCCTCACAAGAGCACCATGAGCTAAGGACCAAACCTAGAACACATGGGCCTTTGTGGGACACTTGTCCAAACCATAGCACAATGTAAATGGAAAATGCATTTAATGTTCTTCATCCACGGAGCCTACTAGCTTAGCAACACAGTGTGCTGTAGAGTTTTGGTCATTATCCCTCGTAATCATGGGTCTGACCAGGAGGTACAAATCACTGCCATTGCTCAGCATTGAGATAGTATTACGCTGCATACTAGCCCAGAAAAAAATCCAGACTCAAAACTTAGTTTCTATTGAATTCATGTAGCTTTACCAAAAAATTAACAATCAACCCATCACAAATGGGGACCTTCAGTATCTCTTTCTCCTGTCTTCCACTCATAGCACTTATACTGTACCTGCTCAAGTTTCCAATTCATGCATTAGAGTGTGGACAACTTACAGACAGTATCCATGTCTTAAAAGCATCTCTGGTACAGAGCACTGGTGTGTTGTCCAGTAAGGTTGTTTGGAAAAATCAATAAATGAGGTTGGAAAAAAAGTTCCTCATTAATTAGTGGTACTGTTTTTGCCACCCATGTAATCTGAAGGCATAACATAAATGTCAGCTCAGAACAATCATTTCCATGAGGGTCTGAGATTATACATAATTTATCATGGTGATAAAACTTAAAGGTCATGGCAAAAATCACTTGTCCATTAGACATCCTCTGTGAAAGACCAGATGTCTCAGGCAATACTTTGATAAGAGCTTGGCTGCAATCAAGTCATAGTTGAATTCTCTGAGGATAACCACAATGGCAGACAGACCATGTGTCAGAGATGAGAGAGGAGCTAAGATGCTTTACATGCCAGACAAAAAGTCAAAGGGAGTGATCTGTTCAGGAAATTAAAAACTCTGACTTACAGTCTTGACCAGGCAAAAAGCCAGTTCAGTGCAACAGTGGAAGCTCCAGATGAAATGTGATTCTAGAAAGACAAATCACAGGATGCTTCCGCCACTTCCATGCTGCTTTTCGGTAAGCCTCCATATCACAGTGCACACTTACATTACACTTGGCATCTATACCCGGATCACGTGTCTATCCTCTTAAGGTCTCCATTTTGGCAATGCCATCTCTTCTCTGCCCATGGGGCGTTCAATCCTATGTAAATTGCATGTTCCTTAATACAGGGGCAGCATATCTTGCATTTACCTCCTAGATTTCTTCTCTACTCTTATCCCAGTGCTGAGAAGTGAATCTTTATGGTCCTCCATTAGAAGGGATGTGTCTTTGCCTTCTTAAGAGGTCTGGTGCTGAGAGCCATAGCCAAGTAGGAATGACACATGGCAATTTCTTTGTCAGCCTACCCCATGTTGCTTAGAGGGAGGACTCTCCATTGTGGAAATGGGCTTGCCTTGGACCCAGGTCATTTGCAGTGACATTGCATGAATGTTTGAGAAAGGTGACCCTGCTCAAGGACCAGGGCGGATCTGGGTTTAGGGCGGTTCCAGGTTTAGGGTGTGGATCCTGCTGGGAATAGGGCGTATCCTGCTGCCTCAGGCGCCCGCTCCTTGAGTTCCCTGTTCAGTTCTCCTGGGATTCAGAGAGTATTTGGGATGCAGAGCCCGGTGGAGGTGGAGATTTTCCCAGAACGTGCGTGTAGAGTGCCAGTGAGAGTTTGGGAATAAAGAGTTGCTGTTTGAATCTACAGGGCTGTGAGTGGCTCGTGATTTTGTGCCCAGCCAGACTGCGGCAGTCTGGCTCAGAAATAGGTCAATCAGGAAGTCAAATGGAAGAGGGACAGATACTGGATTATTTACTCATCTCACTCAATGCTTCTCAAACTTCGTGGTACACAAAATTCACACAGACCACTCCTGATTCAGTGGGGCTTGAGGGGGCTGAGAAGCCACATTTCTATCAGTTTCTCAGTGATGCTGACTGCTATGGTTTGAATCTATCATGTCCTCCAAAGGCTCAACATTGAAGGCTGGGTCCTTAATGCAGTAATGTTCAGAACTGGGATTTGGGGTGAAATGAATAGATCATGAGGGCTCTATGCTCATTAGTGGAGGGGACAGGGCCTAGTTGGGGGACGATGGTCATGGTAGACAGTCTATATCGTATGTCCCCAGTACCTTCGTATTTCTTTCTCTGCTCCCTGGCTGCCATGAAGTGAGCAGCTTTCTTATGACGACCCTTTTACCAATGATGTTTCTGCTTCACACAGGCCCAGGATCAACAGTCAAGTGACCATGGATTAAAACCTCTGAAATCATGAGTCAAAATTAATCTTCTCTCCTTTAATGTGCTTTTCTCGGGTATTTTGTCACAGTGATGTAAAGCTGACTAACACATGAATACTGCTAGTCAGGCCCCCACTTGGAGAACCACAGCACAGCTGAAAAATTACTTCTAGTGTATTTATATCCCTCTACCTAAAGTCCCTTCTCCTCTCAAGGTGACCCGTGCTACAAGACTGTGGTGGTTAATTTTGTGTGTCAACTTGGCGAAACCATAGTACCCAGCTATTTAATCAACAATTACTTTAGATGTTTCTGTGGAGCTACTTCTCAGTTGAGATTAACATTTAAGTCAGTAGACTCTGAGTAGACCTCGTATAACAATTGATTTCTCAAGAAAAGAAAATTCTGCCAGGTGATTGCCTTTGGTATCAAACAAATTCTTCCTCTGGTCTCTAGCCTATCTCTCAGACCCCGAGATCTTGGATTTACCACACGCTTCCACAACTACAAGTGCCATTTCCTTAAGTTGATCTCTTCCCCCCCCCACCCCCACACACAATCTTGTTGGCTCTGTTTCTATGGAGAACCCTGACTAATACAAAAACTTATTCTCTTCAGATGCCAATAATTGTTCCCTGTTTCCTATAGGAGAACATGTTTCCTATGTGACTCTTCAACTAGGCTCGTAACAGCTCAACTGCTACAAAGTTCACAGCCTCTGGGATGTCTCTTGTCCTTTCCCTATTTCTACACCTTTGTAAATAACCCCTAGTTAGTGGAACTTTGCTGAACCATCCTATTTCAAATGTGATGTCTGTTTCCTGTTGGAATCCTGACTGCTGTGCACAACCTTAATTCAAGTGAAAAAGTCTACTTGCCTTCTTTCTGGGCTACTGCCCCTGTGATACTCCCTCCTGTGATTAATATGATTATTTACTCCTAGGTATTCAGACTTGTAAGCTCAGCATCAGTTTTTGATTTCTTATAATTGTTGGCCCAAGTTTCTGGGTTCTCTATGATTCTGGAAGCTCCTTAAAAGAAAACATGTCTCTTTTTTGTTTGTTGTTTGTTTGTTTTCTATCTCCAGGACTTAGCATAGCACATACCATCTTCCAGTTGGCCCCAAAGTAGGTGCTGGTGAAATGAATAAATTAAAGTTTATATAGAATCTTAAAGATTATGTATGCCTTTATCATAACATTGTTTCCAGACTCAAATTGCCATTTCTTTGCCCTAACACAAGCAAAGATGGCACTAACATACTGGATCTTGGTTCTTCTTCCAAAGCAGTACCCGTATCTATGTATTCTTCCCATTCCCATTTCTACAACTGTGCTTCACACTTTAATTTGTGACCTAGATAGTTGTTTAGGTTTCTAACCTGTGTTCTCACCTCTGATTCTCACTTTCCTATACCCACCATTCATCATAAATCCCTAATCAATACTTTCTCCGTATTCAGTGATTTCCTATTCCCCAATGAACACAATTCGGACTCTTTAAAATTTGCATGCAAGATAATTCATAAATTCATCTCAAGCTAGCTTCCAAACTTAATTTATAATCCCCTTATATAAACTCTCCACTCTGGATGTATTCGCCTATATCTCCCATTTGAATTTTCTTTTCTAACTCTGTATCACACTGTTCCTCTTGCCTTATTTTGAATACATCTATCAGAACCTAGCTCCTCTCCTATTCCTGCCATTCTGCCAACTTGCTATAATTTCTTATCACCTCAAATATTTTCAATAGCTACTGTACACACCTGACATCTGGAATCTATTGACTTTTATTGCTTTTGAATATATGTATGTCTCATCCATCAAATTGGGCTGTAGGTAAAGAGAAGACCTACAAAATTATATTGTATTTGCTTATAACCACCAAACCTCAAGCACAATAATTTATATAGTGCAGTAATAGAGATGAACTTGCTAGACCTTCTGTGGGCATACCCATTGCCTATGAAAAGGTTAGCCTGTTAAGACAGAGTATTTCTACATGGGAACATTGATAACAGAGGAAAGGGCTCCCATTTGTATGGGTTTGACAGATTACAAAAGGAACAAGAGGCTCTATACTTACCTAATTTTATTGAGTATTTATTATAAGAGAGCAACCCCATATTGTTTTCACACTTTTATTGGAGGAGTTTTAGTTTGTATTTTAAGGATTTGGGTATTTTTCCCTTTCAAGATAAACTGCCAAAGAAAATGATTCAGAAGATGTAGATGTGGCCGGAAATCTTCATATTTAATGAACATCTTTTGGGGTTCAAATATTGATGGCTTTGGATTTGACCCCCCACTTTGAGGAACATTGTCACAGTGTATAAAAGAAAACACATAGAGGAGAAACAAAGAGCTTACATTGTCTATGGTACAGCTGTAAACAACACTACCAATACGGAAATGGTTATTCAAGTTAATTTTTTCATTAAAGAAAAGGTAATTCAATGAGTATAGGTATTTTCCAATTGAGAAAGTGATTCTCCATTTGCCTTTCAAATCACCCACATAAATGAAGGTAGAGCTAGTTAATTCCTTACCTCACAAAACACTGAGGGATGATAGCAATATGGTTGCTACAATATATAATTCAACTAAAGGAGAGATGTGCTTCAAAATGAAAGAGGGAATAGGTAGACAGAGAGAGGAAGATTTATTGCCCCATATATAACAAACTAAGCAGAAATCAGTTAGTTGTCCTTTTGGATACTTAATGGGTTCTGTTTCTTCTGTTCTATTTTTCTTGGTTAGGGAGATATTCATCGGGATCTGTTTAAGGCAAGTGCTGAGTATATTTGCTATCATTGTGTTCTTTAATCTTGGAATACTTATGAATGCAGCTATAGAAACAGGTAATGTGAGCAAATATGAAGAAAGTGAACTTCTTCCTGCAGATGTTTTTTTTTTTTCCCCCCCCTGGGCTGGTAGGGGAAATCCAAGATAATTGGAAATTTTCTTTCATTTATTCTTAAGAACACAAACAGCAATGCATAGTTCAGTCTTCAGAATTGAGGTTTCATCTTTTGAACTCACTTTGTATTATGAATTAAGAAAATTCATGTGTTATTTTAAAATTCATTCAAAAGTATTATTGAGATTTTGTGCCAGATACATGAATAAGGGACCAACTACTCTGACAGTAGCATCCAGGTGCCCTGTTTACATCTCAGAAGGACAGCACTTCTTTATTCTCCATTCCCACGATAATCTCAGAGTTACATAAACAATTCTCATTTCTAGATTATATCCATCACTTGCTGGTCTGTATACCTCTCGTATTTACAAACCAACTTATATTCAATTAACAAAACAATCTTCCAAAATATAATTAAGATCAATCACCACAGGTTCAAAAACACAAAACTGTGCCTCATCAATTATTGCTCATTTGATTAATCAATCAACAACTAAAGGTACTGAGAGAGACCCTACTGCTGTTCTAGGGATGGGTGGCATGGTTCAGAGGGAGAAGGAATGAGAAACAAAACATTACACATGGATTTTGCTTTGACAGACCATGGTAGATACTGGAAAGAAAGGCCTACCAAAGGCATCCAAAACCATAATCCCTGAAAACTGAATTTAGCAAAAGCAATTTTTCAGATGTCATTAAGGTTAATGACTTTAGAGATTATAAGAGTAGGGCCAATCTAATCCTTTGAGCGCTGAAAGCAAAGAATTTCTCTGGTTGTCAGCAGACAGAAGCAGAGGGACAAGTGAAAGATCACAAATGTGGGAAGGATTCACAGTGCCTTTGTTGGTGCTGAGATGCAGGGCCCATACATAAGGACCGCTAAAAGGCCTCTGAGAGCTGAGAATGGACCACAATTGAAGTAAAGTGATACCCTTATTCCTACAACTTCATGAAATCAGACCTTCCAAAACACTGGATGAGTTTGGAAGCAGATTCTTCTGTAAGCCTCCTAATAAGAGCCTCATTAACCAACACCTTGATTTCAGCCTTGAGACCTATAGCAGAGACTATAGTATAGCCAGTCCAGAATTCTGACCTCTGGAAACATGAGATATACTCCTATTGCTTTAAAATGTCAAATGTGTAACTTGCCATAGCACCAATAGTTAATTAATTCAAAGATCCTGTTAGTGACCCACGTGGAGGGCAGTACTACTCCAGAATGCCACATGTTCCATAAGGAAATGGAATGAGCAGGGTCTGGTGAGAACTGTTGGTGTGTCCTACACGTTTTGAAAGGATTCAGAAGAAAGAAAAGGCAATGACGCTTGTAGTAGTTATAGAAGACTTTATTCAGAGAATGTTGTAGTAGTTATAGAAGACTTTATTCAGAGAATGAATAAAATCTCTGACTTTTTCAGAGAATTGGGTAAATAAAGATATTATCAGATAAAAAAAATAACCATTTAGAAAGAGCAGACTATATGGTAGGAGCAAGAATGGATAAGTTGAGATGACTATGAAAGAACCACTTGATTGGAGAGGGAAATATTGCTAGTTAGGATGAACAGCAAGACCTACGATTTAAACAGTAATTTGAAAACTCCTCAGGTATCTTTTTAGACCTAAATCAGGAGAGGGAGCAGAGGGAAGATGACCATACATTCACCTGATGTTGGTACCTAAGCCCCTCACTCTTCTTCCCCCAATTTGATCTTCAAAGAGCAATCTGCTTGATGACTTCTGGATAGGACTGCATTTAAATAAAGATCCCATGGCTGTATTAGTTTACCAGGGCTGCTGTAACAAGGTGCTTGCTACAAACAGAGTGACTTAGCACAACAGAAATTCATAATCACACTCCCTCTAAAGCCTTGGAACTGGGTATTGGAAGTTTGAAGAGAAGAAAAAAATGGCATAGTAGGAAGGATGATTGAATTGTGTGAATAAATGGCCCAATTTATACACATTGAAGGGTCAGTTGGTTACAGGGATTCCAGTGCTGGTTTGAAGGAGCTGCCCATGTCTCTCTCCCAGCCCTGGGAGGTTTCTTACCTTGTGATAACAGAGTGCCAATCTTCACAGGACACTCTCCCGTGGGTTCACCTGACACAACTATGACCTTATTTTAATTACAACTTCAAAAACTGTTTCCAAATTAGGTCATATTTTGAGGCACTGGAGGTTACTAGAATTCTAGAGTGCACAATTCAATATATAACACTGATTAAAATAAGGTTTGAAAGCTATATATACACTACAGCAACTCAGACCATCACTGAAAGTCTTATATTGGGTAACTGACCCTCTAGTGTCTCTAAATTGGAACATTTAGTCACACTATTTACTCATTCTTTCTGCTACTCTCCACCCTATCCTTCTGTTAGAACTTCCATACTCAGTACCAAGGTTTACTCTCAGAGATCCATGTACTAATCTATTTCTAGGGAGGCTGTTCATATTGCATTAGTAGTGAACCGGTCTTATGTTTGTTAATCAATTGCTTGGTAATTGCTGCATTGACAACCCCAATGAACTAGAAATAATACCCATGACTCATCTTAATTACCGTGCACCTAAAACAGCACTTTGTAGTCCGCCTGAACCTGATATGCTTATCCAAAAGTAGTCCATCTAAAATTATTTCAAACACCACACACCTAAGAGCAATGAATTCAAGACTAAATTTAGACCTTTCCCCCAGCTATGCACTTCTACCCTAATCTTTACTTCAAGTATATAGGCTCCTCTACCGTGTGTCAATCAATTGTAGCAAACACATATGCTTTTGCTATTAAAGCTGATATTCACTCTTCTAAGCAAAGCTAGAAAAGTGCCACTTCATGCCCCAGTGTGACCACTGTGTGTCCACACACTGCTGAGCCCAGCAACTACTCTGGGGTCTCCCTTACAGACAGACACCACATTTCTTATGCGAAAATTTAAAGATATAAGTCACTTTTAAAGTCTTAAAAACTCTCATGTGAGATTCAAGTGTGAAAGTAACCGCAGTCTTTCTGCTCAGACCTGTTCAAAAAGGTCTACTTTTTATGACAGCAGGAAATGAGATGCATAATGCCTGAAGCTGTGCACAAAAATATTTTTTCTCTTAGTGCCAAGGATCTATAAGCCAGAATGCCTTTTTTAAAAAATTTTCAGGAAGACCCTTGAAATACAAGTTTAGACTCAGGCAGTTTTATATAATTCTTTCTATCTCTAAAGAAAAATTTGGATCATATTTGTACTTATTCCCCTTAGTCTTGTTTGTGTCATCTTTCACAATTTAGATACAGATCCTACCATCAGGCACCCATCAATTCCAAGGGCATATGTTTTCCATAACCATAACACCAGCCTCCTCAGAAAAGATGTTCTACAGGAATAGACAAAGAAACAAGAAGATACTTTTTTTTTTAAGTTTTAGATAATTTCTATTGCAGGCAGGCAAGGAATAATGTTTACAGAGACTTTTTTTTAGTAAGATTCATTTAATTACAGCATTTAAAATTCACATGAAGCACTGTGCTAGAGATTAAAGATCTGCATGGAAAATGTTTTGAATTTATAAAGTACGGCACCCACATTTACAAGAGTTATAGCATCTTACGTTGAAAAGGAATTGCTCTATGGAAAGTAGAAGTATAAATACAATACTTTAACACTTCAGTATGATATTTATTTTTAGAAAAAGAAAACATTTATTTATCCCTATACATATAGAGTTACTATGAAAGGGAGAGAAAGTGATTTATTAGAAGTCCTACATCCTTTCTGAAATATCTTTGGGCCTTTGACCTATTACTCTAATCAACCTCTACATTGGGTAACTCACTTTTAAAGAAACATTCAACTAGCTTCCTGACCGTAATACATTTTTTTTTTAACTTAGAAAACATTCCATTCAAGTTTTACATCTTCACAACCATGCACTTTTATAAAAAGACAAGCCAGGAAATTGAAGGCTTTCCAAGCCACTTGTGGCTACTCTTAAATTATTTTCTGTAGTTAAAATAACTATGTGTTTGTAAACCAAGTGTAGTTCAAGAGCAGGAGCCCCCAGACAGTCATATGTTATTTTTTTCCATGTAAGAAAATGCATTATTGTGAAGGTTCAGTGACATAAAGATGGCACTAGAGAATGAGGGTGATGTTTTCACATCCATAAAGAAGTATAAAAGCATTGCTGTGGGAAACTCATTAGGCTTCATCACAACAGAGAGGGGGAAATGTCTGAAAATGTTCTACCTTCATATGTTTGAAAAAACATGAAAGACAAGTTTCAAGGAACTTAGAGCAAAAAAGAAAATACTCCAACCAGCACTTAGAATATCTCAGGAGAAATTAAAGAGCTATCACTACAGATGAAAATATCCCAGCACTTTGGTTGTCACGCTTCTGACTGTGTGATGGGTCCTGAAGGCCCCAGACACTCCAGTGCTCTCGGATCAGTCTTTCCTGGGGCTTTAACTTGATTGCTTCTATTTGTAGAGACACTAAGGCCTGGAGTCCAGGCCCTCATTTATCAGAGACTCAGAACTCTGTCTGGCCTCACTGAAACCTAGGTCTTCTTGGTCCCTCAGCTACCATAGGCAATTCCTAATGGAGGCCCAGAGGAAATTAGGAACAACTATTTAACCTGCCAAGAGTTCACTGGCATCTCCGAAAACCTTAGGATGACAACTACTTACCACTGATGGTCATTAATCAATCAACACCAACTCAGGATGGATTTATATCTGTGCTAGAATAAAATTTCACAATAAAAATCCTTTGAAAACTGGAAGTCTAAAACACTTAGCGCCTGCTGAGGAATGGATACAGGTCAGAAATGCTGCATTGCTATGTGCCTCTGTGTTCTTAAAAAGATAAAGGGAGAACAGAGCTTAATTTTGTTATTTATTCACACATCTTCCATTTTTTTTTTATTGACTTGTATTCTCATTTCAAAGGAATTTTATTCAAGTCACTTGTGGCTCCTCTTAAATTGCTTTCAGTAGTTAAAATAACACATGTTTGTAAACCGAGTGCTTTTCAAGAGCAGGAGCTCCTAAAAAAAACCACATGTTAATTTCTTCACATGTTAGAAGATGCATTATTGTGAAGGTTTTTCACTTGTCAGTTACCTTAACACCTTAACTTTAAGTTTCTCCATCAAGCAATTGCATCGGATGATTTTCAGAATGCTGTTAAGTGCAGCCAGCCTTGTAAACTGGCTAAGAGCTTCTCCTTGTTCAAGCAGACTGGATAATTTATCTGTTTTGTAAGCGTGGATATTCCAAACTAAGATAACTTAAATATGAGCATATCTCAACTGAACAAGGCAAGCATCAATTTGCACACCTACTTTAAAGCAAAGTGTTGCCTAAGAAAACAGACAATATAAAGGAAGTGAGGCAAGCAAACAATCAGAGAACAATCCCAAATCCACAGGCAAGAAGTCAATTTTCAAACGGTTCATTGTGTGCAGTTCCATGCTATGGGAATGCAAAGCAGGGAAAAGCTCCCCAGGGAGGCAGGGAAGTACTTTTCCATGATGTATAAATTAATCTTTTTCAACAGAATCTATCTATCCACAGAATCTGCAGTGCCAAGTGGTCTGAAAGAATTCCTCATCCAAACTGTGGCTTGGCTATAATATTCAAACACTGATCATCATCACAGGAGAAGAGAAGAGGGTAGAAGGCAAAAACCTGGGCTCTGGAGCAAAAGGTGAATTTGAGTCTCTTTCCAGCTGTGGAAATTGGTGAGGCTGTTCACTCCTGGGGATTTCATTTGCCTCCTTTATTGGTCTTTGCTGAAAATATAGTAAGAGAATAGGGCACGAAACAAATTAGTCTGTACCTTATATCTAAATGTATAAACAGAGGTTTGGGGGGTGGTTCAGATGGGACTCTCACTCTCATCTTTTCTTTTATCATTCCTACTCCAAATCATATACCCATTCTTGGCAATTCTCTCGTGGCTTATAGACCTCCAGCTTGTTTAAATGACTAGATTCAGGTCTGGTTTGTCCTACCTTTCAGTCTACCCAGAATCTCTACTTTCCATGGATCTACCAAAACGAAAAATTCAAGCATTATTGGGTTGGTACAACAGGGTAGTGGGAAATGAAGCCATTTGTTTTAGAAAAGAATTGTGATAAAATGTCTCATCGTGAAGCAATAAGGCATATTTGGATACCTAAGAGATTCCTCATCACAGGGAAATATGTTGACATCAATTTCCCGACTTTGTGATATTAACAAGTCCAAAGAGAGACCAGACAATGCCAAGTGTCGGCAAAGACAGAGCAAAGATTCTCAAAAAGGACGATTTGCCTCCTCTCTTCCAGGGGACACGTGGTCATGGCTAAAGACATTTTTGATTATCACAACTGGGGAGGGCTGCTGCTGGCATCTAGTGGGTAGAGGCCAGTAGTGCTATTGAATATCCTACAATGTACACATAATGATCTAGCCCCAAATGTCCACACAGTGTTGAGGGTGACAATCACTGATGTAGAGAAACAGTTAGTCTCGAACACTGGCAGTGGTAACAAAAAATGAACAATATGGCATGTGACAATGTTCTAGATGCTCACAGCTTAATACCCCACAATTCTCCTCCTAGGTGCCTTCAAAAGATTTTTATAGCAGTGTTCCAAGAAACTCTTATAAGTATCATCAGCGTCATTATTTTTGTAGAAGTAAGTCAAATTTCTATTAGAAAGACTAAATCATGGTACACCTGTGCAATGTAAAACCACATTGTAGAGCGGCTCATCTGGAGCCATTAGGAGAGAAGCAGACTGACTCTGCCGGAACACAGGAACCAGGGATGACCAGAAGTTGGAACTCACATGTGCAGAGTCGCTAGTGCAGACATCAAGGAGATCTTGGCTCTCATGTGTTTAAGCTTGGGCTGTGAAACACAGATGCTCTCTGGTGTCATCAAAGTACAAGGGACTAGATACCATTTCTACCAAGTCACCTTCTGATCACCAGTTGGCTCCTTAGGTACCCTATGAGAAACTACATCTCTTGTTCTCATGAAAGGAAGATTCTCCACTATCATCAACAGATTTCATTTAGTGGTCAACTTTTCACATCAGTGTATATCAAAAACTTTCATTATTTTAGAGGTTAATTCCATTAACACTTGCCAGTCGGCAAAGGTGGTGAGTGCCTGAGTGCTGTCTATAGTGCTGCACAGTTGGTGTAAGAGATGTTGCCTTTGTTCTCAGAGGATAGCAGACAAACTGAGGAAAATGTTCTGGGAATTTAAATGGGCCACTGTGGTGGAAGTAATGAGTGGGGCCTATCAGGGAAGGCCTCCTGGAGGAGGCAGCACCTTCAGACAGAACAGAAGGCAGCAAGGAGTCCCCATGTAAAGAATTGGGAGAGGAACCTTTTAAGAAGGAACCCTGAAATTGAAGAAACTAGTCAATAAAGTCATTATTTTAATGTAATATCCTATCAGTCATTTTGTCTGCTCACACTTTAAAGAGATGTAATCATAATTTGCAGATAATTTGATATCTTGTTCAACATTCTACCATAAGTAATTTTTTTTGTGTGTTTCAGGGTCTTCACAAAAATGTAAATGGCTCCATTATAGTTCATAGGCTAGCTATAATATCTTTTAATTAATCAATGTCTTGGGTTCAGGTCATTTATATCACTTACTTTTTGTCCTTCTCAATAGTGCTCAGATGAAGGTCTGTCTGTATTTAACTTTTCCCTGTTGTCTTTTGTATTCTTGCCCTAGAGTAATTTCCTCTATCTTAAATTTAAACACATACACATATACACAGACGGATAATGAAGAATGTTTCATTCCTGTTTGATGTTAATCACTTTTATATTTAAAAATCCCTAAGTTTAGAGAATAGCTCACATTATTGAAGCTATAAAATGTCTTTCATTTCGGCATAGTCTTGAATCTCTTTAAAATTCATCACATACTAAACTGAAGAACCGAACTACAACTACAAAAAAGGCTTTAAACTCGAAATCTGGTTTTAGGTGGCTGACATTCCTTCAGTTTGTGATTTACCATGTGCTTTTTTTTCTTTTTTCTTTTCTTTTCTTTTTTTTTTTTGCAGCTTCAGGCAGTCAACCTTACCTGTTTCCTTTTGAGAGGGTTTATGATTAGCAGGCTGCATTCTAGATGACAAGATTACTGAACTTGGTACTGTCTCGGAATTAAGCAGCACTAACTTGAATCCTAAGTAAATTAAACATTTCCACATTAAAACTGAGGAAGCTCAAATACTTTCCTGGGACTCCAGCACCTTCCAGGTTTTAAGATTAACGGGTTGTGGCTTTTAATTAAAAAATAAAATCCTCTGAACTTCAGCCTCTCTCAGATATCCACTTACGTAGGAGCAACAGAGATGTATGTGATAAAAACTTAAGTCCTTTTGTTAGAATAAAACTTTTATGTGATGATACTTGGTACATGGATGAAACAGGGTAACCTGAAAAAAACATGGCCTAACCGGGTCGGCCCATTCATCTCAATCTCACTCTGGGGTTGAAATTAGCCCAATAATCTAGTTATTATTTAATAATCTAAAATAAATCATTGTACTAAATCATGTCTTTGCCATCATTAAGAACACTCCCAGCATGGGTCATTTTTAAATTATTGCATGGTGATGATGCAACAACAACTTACATTTGCAGAGTTCTTCAGAGCCTATAAGCTGTGTTAACATATTTGATTCCCCAACCCGGCAGGGTAGGTAGTAGAAAAAGCCTCAATATTTTACAAATGAGAAAATAATTCTTGAAGAGTAACATATTAGAGGTGAAGGGGTTTGCTTCAAGGACTAGCTAATGAAGCTAAGCAATGGGCTCAGGGCTCCTGATTCCTGAAGGAAGAATCAACTCTTCTTCCTTCCCTGCAACATGATACCCAGGATCAAAGCACAAAACAGGAATCAGCTTGCAGTTTTAGCTTTGGTGTGGATTAACCAGGCTGCCTTGTACAAATCAAGTACTTTGGGGCTTTAGTTATTTGTAAGATAATATTTGAACATATGACCTCTAGTGTTGAAAATCCTATTTTCCGTGAAAGAATTTTCTTCTTACTCGTGGTGTATCTCCCTGCTATGCGGTCCTTCTCCCATCCTCTGTCCAGCTTCACACCTGCCCATGATAACTATAAAGATATGATCTGATTCATTAAGTCAGCTCTAAAGCCACATCACAATAGCGATAATATAATATAAACAGATAATTTTAATATTGCACATACTACTTGCAAGGCCCTATTTCAAGTGCTTTATATATGTACAGCAACTTATTTAATCCTCACAGTGACCTTAGAACTTGGTAATAGCAAGTTAGCATTCCCACTTTCCAAATTAATAAGTCCATGCCTGGTCAATTATGTATTCAACATTACAAAGCTGGAGTGGGGGCTCAACTGACAACATGGTTCTCCAGGCCATGCACTTAGTCACTATTAAGCCATGTTCCTTGATTTAGAAGTTTTGTCAAACTATTTTTGCAAGAGGAAGCTTCGACTAATGAAGTTTCATGATCAAAAAATCTTACTTGAATATTACTTTCTAAAGAGTACCATAACACCAAGTTTAAAAACAACAACAACAAAAAAAAACCCAGCATTTTCTTAATGGATTAATCTCCACATATTTCTTACAAAGATCCCTGAAACATTTATGTGCTCCCTTTTGTTATAGGGATTCTCAATACCAATGTGATTTTTTTGTGGGGGGAGGGGAGTACTGGGGATTGAACTCAGGGGTACACAACCACTGAGTCACATTCCCCAGCCCTTTTAATATTTTATTTACAGACAGAATCTCACTGAGTTGCTTTGCGCCTCACTTTTGCTGAGGCTGACTTTGAACTCAGGATCCTCCTGCCTCAGCCTCCCAAATCGCTGGGATTATAGGTATGCACCACTTCACCTGGCACCAATGGGGTTTTAAAAGCAATGCTTGGTAGAAAAGGTCTATTATGCCTTGGAGTTGACCTTTCCAGTGCCTGGTTCTCTCCTCCTCCTTCACTTGCCAGACTTTCTGGAGTGTCTATTTCCTCTTTTGAGTTAGAGAATCACTGATTTTGGTTAGTTTGCTATAAATTCATCCAACCCCTAAAAGGAACTTGGAAACTATAAGCTGGGACCAAAGACACAGTTTCTCCCCCTTCCTTGTCAGCAGAAAATATGTGAGATAAAATACACCAATTTTTATTATCCACATTTACTATTCAGTCAAAAACATTGTCTGATTTTTATAGGTTGTTGTTGTTTATTCTGTTGCTTATATTCATGATTTAGTTTTCAGAGCAGAGAGACTAAAACTACTTCTCCAATAGAAAGTAGATTTCTCACTGTGGGGTAGAAGTGCTGACTCAGCTCCAGTACTGCCTCTTGGCACCATGGACAGTGTTTCCCTCTCCTAAAAGCTGCACAGCAAATGGACTTGCTGTCCCTGTCTCCCAGGAGTCCCTGAGCTCAGGGACAACTCTACTCATTCCCGTCTCCATTGTCTATCAATATACTTGTCACGTTATAGAACAAACCTGAATCCAGCAACCCAGAATAAGGGTGACTTCCAGAAAAATATGCCAGCATCTGTCAGTAACAACAGATACGTGATAGACATCAAGAAGTAAGTTTTGAAGAAGTCTTCCTGACAGCTCTGGACTTGACCTTGAAATGCTGAAGTTCACTGAATTGAACAGGAGAGCAACGTATCAAACCCTGTTCCTGTTCACTGCTCTGTTTCTAGAATTTCACCAGCACCCAGTCTTGAAATCTCCAAGAGACATACTACAGTAAATCTTCCTCCTACTAATCAAAATGGAAATCTTTTCTTTCCCAATTAGGTCCAATTGCACAGACGAAGCAATGCATCTGTTTGCCTTTCAAGGAAACTCACCCAGGGGATGGTGGAGCTTTACTGACATAACAGCTAGAGGGTTTGTCGTATCTTTTCCTCTCACAGAGTGTTTCTGCCATCTTTTATCAGTGCTTATACACAGCTTCCCTTTTGTGACAACATTAACCCAGGACTGCAGCTGTAAGCATGCAAACTCTACTGGCTGCCTGCAGGGACTTCTGATGAGAGTTATCAGGATTGCTGAGCCCCATGTGCTTACATAAAAGTGGCTCCCATTCATGGTTATTAGTGTGTGTGGCCAGCCCACACCCACACACACGTGAGGCCAGCTCCCCACAACAGACCTACCTCAAGCAATGGAAATCCATCTGTTTCCACTTAAAAAAAATTGCAATTGCATTTCTTTAGTGGAAGAACCCATGTGATATGAAATGAACCTGGCAGAGATGAGAGGTAACGGAAAATTGCTAACACAATTAGGCATTAACCGTTTAAGCATAAGGCAAAAGGGATCACTATGCAACTTAGGGTTGTTGGTTGAAGCAGGAAACAAGTAGATGCCAAAAATTTACTGTATTCCTAACTTACAGTACAAAGAAACAGCAACCATCAGACCCTGACTTTGAGATATTTTTTTTACCTTATATGATACATTTTTAAATAATTTAATTATAGGAATAATATTATATTCTGTAATTCTCAGTGACCCATACAAAAGCAAATCTTTCAAAAATGGTCAGAAGAACAATATTCATATATTGAATCAAGAGTTCAGTATATGACTAGACTCAACCACTGAGCCACAACCCTAGGGCCTTTGCTTTTATATTTTGAGATAGAGTCTCACTAAGTTGCTAAGTCTGACTGAACTTGTGATACTCCTGCCTCAGTCTCCCAAGCAGCTGGGATTGCAGGCGTCTGCCACCTTACATAGCTAGTACAGTCATTTTTAAGGGAAAATGTGTAATATTGCTTTGGGGCTATTTGTTAGGATGGAAGGAAGTATTGTACAATGGCTGGTAATTGGTGTCTGTGAATGGGTAGTGTTCAAAAATCAACTCTGCATCATCCCAGCTGTGATACTTGGGGCAAGTTATTTAGCTTCCCTAAACTAGTACAATGATGTGCTAATAATAGCTACCTCTGGAGGCACTGTAAAGAGCTTGTACAGACAAGGTGTTCCACAAATATGAGGGTTTGTCACCATCACCCATAGGATATTATGGATGCTCTCATCTATGGGCTAAAAAAAAAAAAGCATGCAAATTACTGATCATAGTGGCACACACCTATAATCTCAGCAATGTGGTGGGCTGAAACAGGAAGATTGCAAGTTCAAAGCCAGCCTCAGAAATTTAGCAAGGCCCTAAGCAACTTAGCTAGATGCTGTCTCAGTAAATAAATAAATAAATAGAGCTGGGGAGGTGGCTTAGTGGTTAAGCACCCCTGGGTTCAATCTCCATTATCAAAATAAATAAACCAAACAAAAAGCCCATGATGACTGAATAGAACAAGATAGTTTGCCCAGTGACATCTAGTATCCCCCCGTCCTTTGATCACCTCTACCTTTGTGGATTTCTGTATTCAACATCATCACCTACAAATTTTTATATCAGGAAAGAAATATGGGGAAGGAATTGCTAATATCCCACTCTAGAATTCTGTCCATGTCCTGGCCATAATTTTATGCAAGTTATAGACAGGACTCTGTTGAGACCAATGGGTGCAGTGGGTAAAGCCATCTGTATTCTTGTCTGTATTTCCTTTCCATGTTGTCTGTGGTGAGGCCTCGCTTTATTTATGCTTTTTTGGCCCCAAGATACTTATCAATGTAGTCTATGTGCAGATCCACTTTCTCAGGCATGCCATAGGAATAAACTCCCCTGTCCTCTTCCAAACAACCATCTCTCCGGTTAGTCACTCAGGTGATAGGCTTGCCTATCTAATTAGCTCACCTAGGACATGTCCTTAAATGGCTCATGACAAACCAACACACGATCATGCTGGAATTACTTACAATCTTAAGACTTTGTGAAGCTAAATGTAACAATGCAAATGAATTAAGTGTTCATGCTGGACTTCTATACACTTAGGCGGATACATGGAGAGATAAAGGGAGCATTCTGAGGTGGGGAGCTTTTGAAGGTATCTTCAAATTATAACACAAAAGTAACAATCTATTATTCATACTGTGACATTTATCCCACAAAATGGAGACAGTTGTTTTTGTGGCATGACAAATAGAAGTAAGCTATTACATGCTTAATCAAAGATCCAATCCTTTTAATCCAGCACAAATATGATCCCCAGCTGAGTAGAAAGGTGGGCTTTGGAGAATAAGCAGAAAGTTTTTGGATTGTTGTTTTCATTTGCGTTTTGTTGTTTTCATAGTGAAAAGAATTAGAACATGCAGACCCACTACAGAGCCTAAAGTATCCTCTAGGCCTCAAACTTTTGGTGGTGGTCTCTGTGGCAGCCCCCCTCCCACCCCAAAGAAAGGCCTGGTTCCAGCATGCTTGGAGCATGATGTCACATGCATTCCATCTGGAACTTGCTGAGAAAAGAAAGAATGCAACTTGGATTATGGATGTTATTTTAATGAATGTGGCTCCCTCTTCTGGTGGAAATCCTAAATCAATAATAAAATCAACTGTACAGGAGACCAGGGGCTTAGCCTCTGGCTCTCCCAATATACAATTCAATGCAATTCCTCTAACAAGTGAACCCACAACAACAGATCCATCCTGGTTCTCGTATTCTGCCACTCTGGCTCACCGGTGAAAAGATCAAGAACTGAAATACAGCAACAAGAGATGAAAAAGAGAAACCCTGCATTGAAATAAAGAAATAGAGACACTAACAAAAGGCATTCTCCAAAGATTATGTTTAAAGGAGGCATTTGGGATTAAAATAACTCAGTCTTTCTTTAAATAACAGAAATTGTTCTCTGATCCCTGACTCTTTTAAAAGGAAATCATGCTGATAAATGTGTCCATGGATATAGTAACTGAGAGAAAAAACTAAAAACTGCTTTGAAAAATTATGATTAACAAGGAACAGGAATAAGTAAATAAAACATGCTTATTTAACATCTTGATTTTTCATGAGGTCAAACCTTCAGCATTAAAATTATCTTTTAATACATACCCGTGAGTTCTATGAAGACTTTGAACTCTGAAAACATTTGTTTACTAGAAAAAGGGGGAGGGAGGACTTGAGCTCCAACTATGTATTTGTCATTAAGCCAAAAATGTAGGCAATCTTAAGGATGGTGTCACATAACTTATGTGTCAATAAATACAGAAGCAGAACAAATTTGCATATTGGTGATGCATAGATATACTGCTTTTTAAATCAGTCCTAACAGGCTGAAGATTATAGAAGCCTAAGAAATGGTTAAACAAACAAACAAACAACAACAACAAAAACCCTAATACTCCAAACAGAAGAGCCCATTTAGACTCCCACATATTGTGTCTTAACACTTCATTGATTGCTAAGTTATATGCACTCCTGAATGACCCCAATGTTTGTGCATCACAAATCCTGCCACTTGCTAGAGGCTGTAGCCCAGATTTATCATATCTTTATAAAGGACTTCAAGAACAAGGCGTGATGAACTGCGCTGCTATACATAAGGTTCAGGAAAATGTAAGGCTGCACCTTTATGCCAGAAGCAACCAACTGAAGCCCAGTTGCTACTGTTTGGATTCTGAGGACACCCTCCCCTATGAAGATTAGATAAACTTTCTAAATCTGGGGGTGGCAGAAATTTGGGGTGAGACATTGTCAAGGACAATTTGGGTTAGTGCTCATTCTATTCTTTCATTTAAAGAGGCATACTATAACTCTGGGGGGAGCTGGAAGAAAGGAAATGGATTTGGAAATATTATTCATACTGACACAGAGTCTCTCCTTGACTAGACATTATTCAGGCTATTCTGATTTTCTTCTTAACCAAGCCCTGACTTGTGGGCTGCTATGTTCATCCCTATTGTTTAAATTCAGTAAAAATCCTGCTAAGTCAGTTAGACAGAATCCCATCCTCAACATCTGGCTATCCTCCATATCTGGTGAGCTTCCTCATCTTCTGCCATCCCCCAGGATAACCACCCTGGCCTGTCTCTAGTAAGAATCCAATAGGGTTGGCTTAGAACCCTCCCTTACTATCCTCCCAATCCCCAACCTCAGATCTTACTCCTTGGCTATAAATTACCTTCTCTCCTTGTTGCATTGTTCAGAATTAAACCAGCTCTCTACAGAGGTCTCTTTCCCCATACTGCAACAGTCCTGGATAAAATTTGTTTTCCCACTTTCTCCACTGTCTAGCTCTAGATTTGCTTTTTTTATTTTTATTTTTTTAGTTGTAGATGGACACAATACTTTCACTTTATTTATTTATTTTATGTGGTGCTGAGGATGGAATGTGTTAGGCAGGTGCTCTACCCCTGAGCTACAACTGCAGGCCCTAGCTCTAGCTTTTCTTTAACAATATCCAATATAACACTGATTTGTTAAAAATTAAGACACCAGCATACCTATAAATGACATATTCTCAAATCAATTTGGGACCTGGCAGAAGGGGTAAAGGGAGTGCAGAGAAGACAGGAAAATACAAACAACGTTTTCCCCCCAGTGACTAAAAAAATGCATATAACTGACCTCATACAATACCATTAACTAAACTGAAGAGCGGAAGGTTGGGGATGTAGCTCAATGGCAGAACACTAACTTAACATTCACAAGACCCCCAGTTCCATCACTAGACAGAAAAACACACATATGTGACTAAAGAACACATTTGAATTTCACCATTTTTCTACTCATTTTTCCATGATCAGACACTGGGTCCTATGCTACATTTACAGTCACATCTCCTTCATGTCTTCTAAGATGTAGCAGTTCCTCTATCTTTCTTCCTTAACTTCTATGACCTTAATATAATAATCCTCTGTGTTTTTAATATTTTTTCTAGTTACTGGAACAAAACTATGCATTTCAGGCAATTATAGTACAAAGAAAAAAATCAGTGCATCATATTAAAAGGTTCATCATGCTATCATGACTTAATACCTGAAATGTTTATTTGGATCACTGAATTGAGGTAGGGTCTGCCAGGATTTTCTACCATAAAGATTTTATATTTAATATATATCTTGGATAAAATACTTTGGGAACAGGCAAATTCTATTTTTCAAACTGCTCATTTTGGCATCTCTATCAGTATGGACTTATAGATATTTATTTTATTCTATTCATTAAAATCCATTGCTGGAGTTATTTTGTTGTTGTTGCTCAGATTATTCCAGCTTTGATCAATTAAGGGCTACTTTAGGTTGGATTTTGTCTTCTTTTACACAATCTCCACCTTTTGGAGGGCATATTCTTACTCTCTAGCACAATAAAACATTGTAACTTCCTTCCTCTTCCTTCATTCTTTTCTGGCTTTGGACTCTGCCACTTCTTCAAAGAGCCTGCAATCATTTTTTGTATAAAGGTGTTTAGAAGCCACGATCTGGGTTCTAGCTGTTCTCGCTGTGACTGGATTGTCACCACTTTAAGACCTTCCAGAGGATGGAACTAGGAAATCTTTGTATATGTAGTAACCTACACATATACATCATATCTTTATTTCTGTATACATCATCTTGGTGTGTTTATATGCATTATATGTTGAGCATATAACTGTGTGTATCTGTATGTGTATATACATAAGCATAAACATAAGTTCTTAGCCATAACTCTGATCCCAACCTGAAACCACAAATTCAATTTAGCATTCTTTTTTTGTTGTTGTTACTTAAAACTTCTTTTTCCAACAATAACAACCCGGCTCTCAGGGCTGGGGTATGGCTCAGTCATACAGCAGTTACCTGCCTAGTCTACATAAGCTCTGGGTTCTATTCCTGCACCACATAACAAAACCACCTCCTATAATCTATAATTATCTACAATATAGTGCTTTAATTCTAATAGATGAGGGAGCTTCTCAATTCTTAGCTCATATTCTTGAGAAACACCTTTATTACTAGATTACAGCCTTAATGCACAAGTTTTTATCATTAGCCTTAGCAGCATCCAAAGAACCATTTTTAGTTACTTAGGTTGATTCTTCTCCCACTTCCTTCACTTTATTATGAATCTACACTAATATTACATATACTATATAGGTATAATGTCTGTTATTGTCTGTAATTCATTTTAGGTTTCCCATATATCCTGATTTGTTTTAATTATTTGATTTTTGGAGTTTGCAGAAGGTATGTGAAACATTATGATTCTAAAAGTCAGAACCACACAAAATGTTTATATATTCTTTTTACCAACTGCATAGGATTCCATTGTTTTTATGTAATATAGTTTATTCAACCAGTCTCCTATGTGTGAGCATTTGGGTTCATTCCAATATTTTGCAATTATAAAAAAAATGCTACAATAAATGATTTATACATGTACCCTATATTTTTCAGATGCATCATCCGTGTACATTTCTAGAATTGAGATTGCTAAATCCAAAGGTAAGTGCATATGCATTTTGTTAGTATCAAATTTTCCCAAAGAATTGCACCAATCTGCAATGTTTCCAGTAATATGGGAGATTGTCTGTATCCTTGCAACTTCACCAGTAGTGTGAGTTGTAGTATTACCTTGTGTTCACCAGTCTGATAGCAGAAGAATGGTATCTCTGCTGTCAATGGCATCTCAGAGGTGTTTTAATTTGCTGTTCTCTAGTTAAGCTTGAGCTTGGATATTTTCCCATATGCTCAAGGGTCATTTTAATATCATTTTGGAAATTGTATGTGCATATCCACTTCCCCCTTTCCATTGTTTTTTTTTTTTTTTGGCCTTTTGCCCTTCAATTTTAAATATTATTTTTCTTTTGCTATGGTATATATATTACTGCTCTGCTGTGATACATGTTGCAAATATTTTATCCCAGAGTTTCCCAAGTGTCTTTGTATATTTTCTGCATACAAAAAAATACTAATTTTCACATGAAATATATCAGTTTTTTTTTTACTGCATCTGGATTTTTAGTCATATCAAAGCCTTAAAAAGGAATTCATCTTTCTTTACTTCTGATACTCAAATAGTTTAGGGATCTAAATGTAATAAATGAACCTATTTTGAATTCATTGTTTACAACAACTTGAAATGACTGAATTTTGTGGGGTTAATTTCCAGCATTCGGGCCTTTTATCCATTTTTACACAAAAACAGTTCTAAGAACTGCCATGATTTGTCTACTCTACCTACACCAAGACCAATTCCGGTAGTAGATATTTGACTTGGAGTCACTAGATGAAAGAAAACTTTTGATGATTGTATAATCCATATAAGTTTTCCTCTTTCCCTCATCCTCTCTCTTGCTCCATGTCTGCCTCTGTCTGTCTTCCTTCCCCACAGATGGGAAGCTAGAACTCAAATGATAAGCCTAATTGGGTTAGGAGCCACAACGGAATGATTTTCTGACAGCCCATTCTTTATTTGAGGTACACACTCAGCTCCAAACACCAACCTTCATTGTGAAGGATGAACACCAGCGACCATGGTAAATCCATTCATAGGATTTGCTTCTCCATTATTAGTACCATCTGAGTCTGTTAAAAATCTTAACTAGGAGTTTAATTTCTCTACAGAGGGCTTTAAATTAATTAGGGGTTTACATGCTAACAAAGAGCCTGATATGTCCATAAATCAATCCTGTGTAGGAGGACTACTCAGAGAGGATGTCTATTCAGTGGAGACCTCACATCCAGCATCCCTGTCGGGCTCCCAACAAAAGGGTGCAGGTGTGGAATAGGCCACTGTGACATGGAAGCCCCAATAATTATTTTGCATCACTTAAGCCACAGCAGGTAATATGGCAAATCAAAGTCCCAGGCGCTCAGCAAGTGAAATCCATGTTACCATGAAAAGCCACATCATATCACTTTAACCTCTATAAATGAATTGCCATAACACTGTGATTTATTTTATACCAAGTCTAAGAATTAAAAGGACATTGATCAAAATGATCTCCTTTTTTTCCTCTCTTTTGTTAGGAATAGAAAGTAACAGATGGAACCATTTTTTTTTTCTTTTTTAATCAGCTGAACATCACTTAGAGAAACCTTTGGAATTGCTGGTGCCTTTTTTTAAATACACTTGCACTGAGGTTTGCACTCACACAGGGTTGTGTACTTTGGACGCAACATCACTCGTAACCCTTTAGTTAAACACACCACTTACATTTTTTGAAGCAACTCTAGAATTGCTTAACAATGATTCCTGATCTTTAAACATTTTCATGCACTAGTGGTTTTGTTTCTTTTGTGTCTTTGATTAGCAAACACCTGGTAAGCAAAAGAAGCATGGATTCACTTTTAAGTGATTTTGCATTTCGTCATAATGGCATCTACATCTATATGAAAATTATGAGTGGACCTACATGTAAACACAACTATTTTTTAAAATCTATAAACAATGCCTAAAATGTGTGGTTAGGTCTATCTACAATAGTTTCTTTGTTCATCCAGCTTCCTCAGGCTCCATCCCATATTCCCAACCTCAGGTTTCTAAAGTTCACATTGTAGAGCAATTGCACTTACATCTAGATAGGTAATATTCTATAATGAATTTCTCTTTGAGCTGAAAATTTTGTTATTACATAACACCCCACTACAAAAGGTATTAAGAAATCAGTACTTTTAAAATCTGACACGAAAATGTTCCAGTATAAACACAATATCTCAAGCTTTTATGGATTTAAACTAAGTAACCCAGGTTGCAGGTAATTTAAGTTTAGAAATGCCAGAGTCGATATTCTAAGAATCTTGGTGACACCGGAGGCTTTTTTCCTAGGTTTTCAACATGAGAAGCTTCCATGAAGTGTACTTGCCACCTACCTACAATCACAGCATTTGGTTAGGCTTATAATGCTCCAGGCCCTGCAGGGTTCACTGCCATGGCAAGCCAAGAAAAGAAAATGAAGAAAGTAACTGTGTGTGTGCCAAGGAACAAGGATTTAATCACGTTCCCTATTCTGGAAGGCCCCGAATCCAACTGTGAAGACGAATGCAGTGGGTGGGGGATCCAGAATGCATGGTCCAAGTCATTCGAGGGCAGCCTCACTTTACCCTCTTAAACAACACAGATGTCCTCAGAATGTAAACACACATTAGCTCTAGCCATGTTTTAAAATAAAACAAAGAACACTCCTCCTTTGATCCCATACCCCATATGTCCAGCTATCACACACATTTTTTTGGCTGCTTTCATACTACACGTTTGTTTGTAAAAGGAGTGAATATTTGAAGTCTCCAGGGCTATGCCCAGTATTTTCTATTCTAAATTTCCACAGTTGGGCGGCTAAGAGGAGATATTCCAATATAAGAAGAGGTATCAGAAAAGGCCACAGAAAGTCCCCTGAGTCCCACGGTGTAAATAGACACACACTGGGAAGCCTGGACTTCCACTTATAAATGACATTAATGGTGCAAAGACTTGAATCCAGGACCCTCTGCTGGGGCAGTGTCAGAGCATATCTAGAGAGACAGGATTTTCAGCCTCACTCAGGGTAATGGGGATATTCACCCCTTATGTCAATGGAGGCCACACAAGCAACAATAACAAAACACTCCTTCCCTTCCTATGCAATGGGATAGCAGTAGAGATTCTCCTAGGGAGCCTGGACTTCTAAACTTGCCCAGCAATAATCAAAAGTCCCCTACCTCCTTGTCAATGGAGGCTGATGGGGAAACTGGACTAGTTCCCTCAACTGGCATGAGACTGGCCTTCCCCTCCATCCCCTTGCTGAAGGAGTGTATGCAGAAGCCAGAAAAAGCAGAAGGTTTAAATAAGAACCAAGGTCCCTAATACAATACCCCAAAGGTCCAGATATCAGTCAAAAAAATAAGCAAATAAATAAAAAAGCAAACCACTTGTCATGCAAAAATGCCGCAGTCTGGCTGGGCACAAAATAACCTAGCCACCACACACCTTGTAGATTCAAACAGCAACTCTTTATTCTCAAACTGTCCCCAGCACTCTACACGCACGTTCTGGGAAAATCTTTCACCTCCACCAGGCTCTGCATCCCAAATACTCTCTGAATCCCAGGAGAACTCAACGGGAACTCAAGGAGCGGGTGCCTGAGGCAGCAGGATACGCCCTATTCCCAGCAGGATCCACACCCTAAACCTGGAACCGCCCTAAACCCGGATCCGCCCTGGTCCTTGAGCAGGGTCACCTTTCAAGCAATGTCACTGCAAATGACCTGGGTCCAAGGCAAGCCCATTTCCACAATAGAGAGTCCTCCCTCTAAGCAACATTGGGTAGGCTGACAAGGAAATTGCCATGCGTCATTCCTACTTGGCTATGGCTCTTAGCAAAAAAAAAGAAAAAAGAAAAAAACAACTAAGATCTCAAACTGAATGAAAAAAATAAAATGAAATCAATCCCAACTCTAAGACAAGAGAGATTTTAGAATTATCTGACAAAAATTTTGAAGTGGTCATGAAAAATGTTTCAGTGAGTAGTTATGCTCATAATTAAATGAAAATGAGAAGTCCTTATTAGCAAAGAAATAGGATGTCTCAACAAAGAAATTAAAAATATGAATCAAATGGAAATCTAGCACTGAAAAATACAAGATCTGAAAAAAAAAACCAATGAAAGGGTTCAAGAGCAGAATGGAGGAAAAGAGATTAGAATCCGTTTATCTGAACATAGAGCAATACAAAACACACAATCTGAATGGCAAAGTGCAATTATGCTTAAAAAAAATAATAATAATCAGAGCCTCACGGTTTATGTGACTAAAACAAAGCCATGTCCTCATCATGGCTCAGAGCTCTTGAAAGAGAAGAGAGAGGGGCTGAAGAAATACTCAAAGAAATAATAAATGAAAATGCAAACTTAACAAAATACATAATTCTGGAGGCCTAAAATACAGAGTAATCCCTAGAAAGATAAACCCAAAGAAGTCGGTACCAAGACACATCACAGTCAAACTTCTAAAAATGAAAAACAAAGAAAAAAATCTTGATAGTAGTGAGGAAAACAATGGTAAGACACACATAGGTAAAACAATTAGAGCAACAACAAGTTTCTCATTAGAAACCTTGGTGGCTAGGAGGAAGTGGCATATTTTTCAAGTGCTGTAAAATCAGTACTGTCAAATCCAGCACTGCAAAACCAGCCAAAGACCCACAGAAATGAAGGGAAATCAATAAATTCTCAGATGAAGAAAAACTGAAAAAAAAATTGTGTCACACCTGTCCTAATGGAATGGTTAAAGAAAGATCCCTAAACTGAAAATAATTGATTAAAAAAATGAATCGCCAAAAACATACATTGGAGAAAAGTAGCCTATTCAACAAATGGTGCTGAGAAAACTAGAAATCCATATGTAGCAAAATGAAACTAAACCTCTATCTCTCACCGCACAAACAGAAGAAAAAGTAGAACCAAATCTTCATTACATCATCTTAGGACCTGACTTCCTTAACAAGACTCCCAGAGCACAAGAAGTAAAATCAAGAATCAATAAATAGGATGGATTCAAACTAAAAAGCTTCTTCTCAGCAAAGGAAATAATAATGTGAAGAGACAGCCCACAGTGCCGCAGTCTGGCTGGGCACAAAATCACAAGCCACTCAAGCAGGAACAAACTTTATTATTTTTTGAAACTGCCGCCAATGTCCGGTACGCACCCGGGAAGATTTTTTCCACCCACACTGCCTCCTCCCGGACCCGCAGAGAGCTCCTCCCCCGGAACTCCCTCCTACTATACTTCCCCAACCAATGGGAACTCTCCAGGAGTCCCGTAGCCGGCCTAGGTGAACAGCAGGAGTCCAATATCCATATGAATGCAAATCTTAACATAATCATATCATCTCAATGGCTAGCTGGCGTCACCTTTCGACCAAAAATGCCATGCATCATATACTTGGCTCTTAGCACCACAGAATGGGGGAAAAATCTTTATCACAGATAGAGCACTAATCTCCAGGATATATGAAGAACTGAGGGGCTAGGGATATAGCTCAGTTGGTAGAAGGCTTACCTTGCATGCACAAGGCCATGGGTTTAATCCTCAGCACCACAAAAAAAAAAAAAAAAAAGGAAGAACTGAAAAAACATAACACCAAAAAAATAAATAACCTAATCCTAGTGGCTCAAGAAGCTGAGGCAGGAGGATCATGAGTTCAAAGCCAGTGTCAGCAACAGTGAGGCTCTAAGCAACTCAATGAGACCTTGTCTCCAAATAAAATACAAAAAAGGGCTGGGGATGTGGCTCAGTGATTGAGTGACCCTGAGTTCAATCCCCAGTAACAACAACAACAACAACAATAAAAAAAAATTAATAAATGGGCTAAGGAACTGACCAGACACTTCACAGAAGAAGAAATACAATCAATCAACAAACATATGAAAAAATAGTCACCTTCAAGAGCAATTAGAGAAATGCAAATCAAAATAACTCTAAGATTTCATCTCACTCTAGTCAGAATGGCAATTATCAAGAACACAAGCAATAATAAGTGTTGGCAAGGATATGGGGAAAAATGTACACATATACATTGCTAGTGGAACTGCAAACTGGTGGAACCATTATGGAAACCCAGTGTGGAAATTCCTCAGTAAACTTGGAATGGAACCAACATTTGACCCACTCCTTTATCTGTACCCAAAGGATTTAAAATCAGCTTACTACAGTGATGCAGCCACATCAATGTTTATAGCAGCTCAATTCACAATAGCAAAACTATGGATGCCCTTCAGGACATGAATGAATAAAGAAAATGTGGTACATATGCAGAATTGGAATATTACTCAGCCTTAAGGAAGAATGAAATTATGGCATATGCAGGTAAATGGATGGAGCTAGAAAATATCATACTAAGAGAAATAAGCTAAACCCCCCAAAGGTCGAATGTTTTCTCCCATAAGCGAATGCTTATCCATAATGGGGGTCATAGGGAAGAATAAAGGAACTCTGGATTGGAGAGAGGGGAGTCAGGAGAGAGTGGAGCTGTGGAGATGGGAAAGACTGCAGAATGAGACAGACGTTATTACCCTGTGTACATGTAGGATCACACTACTGGTGTGACTGCACCATGTACAGTCAGAGGAATGAGAAGTTGTGCTCCATTTGTGTACAAAGTGTCAAATTACATTCTACTGTCAGGTATAAATAATTAGACAAACAAAAAAAATAAATAAATATTTTTTTAAAAAAAACATGCATGTGAAATATGAAATGAAAGAACTCAGAAGAAAATACTGGGAAAAATTCTCATTAACACTGGCATTGGCAATGAATTTTCATTTGTTGGTTTTAGTATCACACCAAAAGCTCAGGCAATCAAAGCACATATAAACAAGTGAGACGACATGAACTAAAACACTTCTTCACAACAAAGAAATAATTGGCTAAATGAAATGGCAGCCTCCAGTTGAGAGAAAATATTTACACACCAGCCATTAAGGGGTTTATATGCAAATATAAATTAATCAATGATATAAAGTAAAATAAACTGAAATCAACAGCAAAGCAAAATAAAATAATAAAATGGCTGAAAAATGAGAAAGGGTCTGAATAGACTTTCTCCAAAGATGACATAAAAATGTTAAACCTCTTGGTCCCCAACATTTTGGATAAGGTACAGGAGGAGAAAAAAGATTAAATGTCACCAGTCATTAAGGAAAAATAGACCAAAGTCATGAGAAAAATATCACCTTACCCCGGTGAGGAAGTCTAGTTTCAAAAGATAACCACTATTAGTAAGAGTGTATTAATAAGTGAGCCCTTGGATACTGTTGGTGGGAGTATAAATAAACACAGCCATTACAGAAAACACACAATACTTCCTTTAAAAAAAAAATAGGGCTGGGGATGTGGCTCAAGCGGTAGCACACTCGCCTGGCATGCGTGCAGCCCTAGTTCAATCCTCAGCACCACATACAAACAAAGATGTTGTGTCTGCCGAAAACTAAAAAATAAATATTAAAATTCTCTCATTCTCTCTCTCTCTCTCTCTCTCTAAAAAAAAAAAAATAGAAGAAACAAGTACTACATGACATAGCACTCCCTGTCACTTGGATATATCTTGTCCATAGTATAAAAAGGAAATTTCTCATTTAATTCCAAATTACATTTGAAAAAATGGTTTCTGTAAAATATTAGTATTTTTTAGTAAAAAATTAAGGACACTGATGTTTTGCTACTTAAAATTGGCTTGGTAGCTAGGCTACTGTTGCTAAGGACAACCTGACAGTGAATTCACTGCTCTTAAATTTAATACACATTTTTGAACAAGTGCACCCATACACATGCATATAAACGACATTCTCAGCATCTACTCAGGTAAACAGAAAATGACAATTTCTTTAAGGATCCTTTTTCTACCCACCCCCCACTAATGGAAACTAAAGGCCACAATCTCTCCAACTAAAAATGGTTTGAATTTAGTTATCCTATACCTAAAATCGATCCAAATTTACAGCTTTATAGCTCAACTATACATATGCAAGCAACAAACTGCTGGTTCAGAAAATATAATG
This sequence comes from Marmota marmota marmota, assembly GCF_001458135.2. Classification (NCBI taxonomy): domain Eukaryota; kingdom Metazoa; phylum Chordata; class Mammalia; order Rodentia; family Sciuridae; genus Marmota; species Marmota marmota. Next base: position 6,707,640 of record NW_026000021.1, read on the forward strand.
TTGTAATTCTAATAGAATAAACTTTTTATCTTGTGATTGAAAAAATACTTTCCTCCATCACAAACCTTTAAAATGCATCTTTCTCTAGATATAGGCTGAGCACCTCAATCTATAAATCTGAAATCCAAAATGTTCCAAAATTTTTTGAGCATCTAAAACATTCTGGTTTGTGGAGTATTTTTGATTTTCAATTTAGGGACATAAGTAGTTCAAACTCTTAAGAATTCCAAAATCTGCAACATGTTGGTCCCAAACATTTTGGATAAGAACAGTCAGCCTGTGAAAGGCAGGGGCAGTATTTACAATCAGGAACCTGCAAATCAGTCCCTTAGGTTTGGGACCTCTTACTCTCTCTTACCCTGCGTTATATACAGGATGGGCGTCTACTGCTCTCTAATCCTACACTTACCAAGCACATTTACCATGCTAAGATTTCCAATGTGAAGGTTTTTATTTCTTGAATTTACAGGTTAAATTTTCTCTGGCATTTCCAATGATTAATATCTTTTCTCACATTCACATTCTCTTTCTCTTTCCCCACATCTGGAATCTTATTCATATTTATGCCAATACTAAAATTTAATTTTATAGCTAGGTCCATGTGCCAGTTATGTGAGGTGTATGTTTCTAAAAAAAAAAAAATGCACCCACAGACCCAGAAAATATAGAGACAGTTATCCTGTAAAAGCGATCACTGCAGTATGGACAGGTCTTAGACATCTGATTATTAACTGGTACATGTAAAAAAAAAGCACCCTCTCACCATTAAGTTTTTTATTTGTCAAGCAAAGTTATACAACTAATAGAAAAAGACTCTTCAGTCTTATAATGTAAGTGCATGTACCCCCAATCACTAGGAAAGGTATGCAAGATGCTGAAGTTTCCAGTTTACTTAAGCTCTTGCTTTTCACACTGTATACTCCAGACACTAAGAGCTGAAGGCTAATTTCAGAAGCAGTGACCAAACAGTACAAAGCTGCCTCACACCACTTCCTCTCACGCTGTGTGAGATTGTCAGGATAACGCAAGTCACCCTTTTAAATCAAGACACCCTCAGGTGAGGAGTTCAAAGAAATGAGGGCCTTCTGAAAAATGCTGCTGTCAAAATAACACAATGTGAAGTTTCAGAAGGTGTGGTTATTGGATGACACAGAGTTCCAAGGACCCAGTGAAAGCACTTGCTGGGATGTCCTGTGAATAACCAACTGGAATCCTTGACAGTGCAGCTTCCTTGAAGGCAAAAGGCTCTATAGAACGAGCGTGAAAACTGGCACAAACAAGTCATGCTTTGCTCTTACTTCATTCCATCCTCCATTTGAATCACTGTCAACCACTAACCAAAGGCATCTGAAAACAGTTCCCCATAAATCTTAGGGGGACATATTCCTCCTCCAAGACTCTGAAGAGTGGAGAAGGTGAGGGTGGAAACTAACCAGTGTGTAAATCAACACAATCATACTTGAATGGTGGTCTTATCACTGCTCCTTGAGATACCATGAGAATCACGCGTTAAAAACTGGATTTTAGTAACATTAGGGAAAAAAAAGAATTCATGACAAATGTGCTAAGGCAAGTGAACACTGATAGGGAGTTCTGCTCAAGAAATAGTGCTCAAACAGAGGCAAAATACTGAGAGGGATAAAGTCAAATTTAGCTGAGGATGGAGAAAGCCTCAAGAAAACATTGCATCCATTGTAACAATGAAAACCAGGCTGATATGGTGAGTATTATGAATTTTAAAACCCCATGAGAGGACTAAAGCCATTAAGAAACATAAATGATGTGAAACCCAGAAACCAATGAATCCTCCCCCTGCCCCAGAAAAGAAAGAGAGCCTGGGTAGGACCATAGAATAGAAACTGCAATTAACAGGAGTCAGCAAATAAATATCAGATAAACTTTTTCTAAAAAGCTTCAAGGTTGAATATGCTGGTGATTTTACTCAGAATCCCTAGGAAGCTCCAACTAAGCATCTATCTGTCTTTTCTTTTCTTTCTTTTTTTTTTTCCTTGGTGATGACCTTTCACTGAATCTTCACCTGGAAATAAATAATAAGCCAGAGAGAGCGTGAAGACAGAATCCCACCACAGTGTGAGCGTAGTGGCCATGGAAAGCTAAGGGCAAAGCTATAAAAAAAAAAAAAAACTCCTGAAGTATTAGAGGCTTCCAATAGACAGAGGCAGGAACGGGAAGCCACTGAGGAAGGATCCAGGAGACCTAGAGGGAGCTGCTGTGAGGAGCATATGCACAGAGCTTTCTAAAGAGTCTGGGCACACAGCACCTGATGCCCTCACTGATGACAGCCTTTAATGCTGCTCAGAGGGCATCAGGGAACAGTCCTTGAGGCACAGAAAATCTGGCAGTGGGATTAACAGCAAAGAGAACTTCACAGTGAATTCCCAAAATGCCATCAAGAGCGCTTGTATAGCAGAGCTTATGTGGGCTCCCATGTTTCCAGATGAGGTCTTCTGGATAATGCAAAGGCATTCTCCAGGGTCCTTATCGTGTTCAGATTCCAAGCCTTGCTGAAGGAGAGGTCCTGATCCTGCCTAAGAATCACTTGAGGGTTCTGCTTCCAGGACTGATGGAGCAAGAACACTGCAGGCTGTCCCTCCCACTGAACACAAACATAAATCCTTGACGGGATGCATTGAACAGCTTTCTAAGGACCCTGCTTTGTTTTGTGGTGCTGGAGATTGAACCCAGGTCCTCACACATGCTAGGCAAGCACTCTACTACAGAGCTACATCCCTGGCCCTTCTAAAGTCTCTGAAAATAAATGGTAGCAGGCAGACTCAAGAAGGATAACAGAATTAAGAGTTCCCTGAGCTAGCCATGAGTTCACCATCTTTCCCCTCTCTGGTATCACCTTGCCTGGACTCATATATGGACCAAGTCTCAGAATCATACAGCAGGTGTGGACAGAACCAGCTCCAGGAACATCTCCTTATCTACTCTGAGAAGCAGGTAAGAGAGCTTAAGGGATCATAAGGACTGAGGACATACTATAACTAGTTTTTTTTTTTTGTTTCCCTTTCTCCCTTTCCCAGCCCTTTCTGCACTGATGGTGACAGCAAAAGGAGGGTCACTAAGATTAAGTACTTAAAGCTCTGAAGGTGCTTTTCAGAAAGTTGTGATTACAAAAGTGAGAGGTGCAGACCTATTGCTATTTTCTCCTATCTTCTGACTGCTGAGCTACACACATAGGTGCATTCATGGGAGGTGAGGAGAAGGCAAAGTAAAGCCCCAGGTTTCACAAAGTAAAGCCAGGTCACAGGGAGGCAGAAGAGCCCAGGAACAATTCTACAACACTGTGATGAACACCTATGTTCATCTCTCAGCTACACATGCACAGATGTGATCTCAACAGCCTACGCCGGCTATGAAGATTGAGCTACAAGGACCAAAGCCAAATCACAGACTGGCCTCGGGGCAGTGCACACCTGGTGGGAATCCAATCAGTACTGTGAACACTGTGAAAGGAAACCCAGGAACATGGCCCACAGAGGGCAGGTCAGAGCCTGAGGCTGAATCCAACCTGGTCAACTGCCAGCTAAAACAACTCAGAATTCTCTGATGTAAAATCTCATGATGTAACATTCAAAATGCCTGGCAGACAGCACAGAATTACTCACCATTGAAGAACTCAGGAAATCTTAACTCATGAGGGAACAAAAAAGTCAATCAACAGATACTAAGCAGAGATCATAGAATATTTTTAAATAAAGGATTTTTTTAAAAAAAACCTTCCTTTAGAGAAGAAATTATAACTTCTTTTAACAAGAAATGCAAACTGTTAACACAGAAGATATTAGCAAAGAAACAGAACAAAGGAAACCATTAAAACTGAAAAACAGAAAAAAAAATCAAAATAGACACTAGTCTGATTCAGTAGTGGAATGTAAATGATCAACAATCAATGAATATGAAAGTTATTAACAAAATTTATCCAATGTTACAAAGAAAGAAAAAAATCAAGAAATGCAGGAAATATTCATGAAATATTAAGTCTAGCTTTTATAACATTAGAATTTTAGAAAGGCAAAAAGGTGTGGTATAAATATGCATATATTTGAAGAAATAGTTTGATGAAAGAGAAACTCTGATTCAAGAGCTCAGTGAGCCCCAAGACAGGATAATTTCAAAGAAATCCACATCCAAACACATCATAATCACAATGCAGAAAACTAAAGACAAAATAATAATAATCCCAAGAATGTCAGAAATAGAAATTGTGGTATAATACTAATGACCATGAGTTTCTCATTAGAAATTATTAAAGCTACAAGAGAGTGGAACAATTTTTGATGTTCTGAAAAGAACTACCAACAAATAACTTAAAACAAAATTTGCAAAAAGTTTCATCTATTAGCTTCAATGAACATAAAATAAGTAGGGTTAAGTTTAAAAATATGAAGTTCAAGATCTCTAGACAACTAGAAAATATTGCTCAAAGATATAAAGGAAGGGGCAGGGGTTTTGGCTCAGCAGTAAAACGCTTGTCTGACTCGTGTGGGTTCAATCCTCAACACCATATAAAAATAAATAAAATAAAAGTACTGTGTCCATTTTACAACTAAAAAATTTCTTTAAAAAATACTAAAGAAGATCTAAATAAATGGAGGTTTACATCACGTGTAAGGATTGAAAAATTTGATACTGTGAGATATCACTTCTGCTCACATTGATCTGAAGATTCAATGCTATTATAAACAAAAATCACAGGAGGCATTTTAAGGAAATTGACAACCTGATTCTAATATTGACATGGAAATCAAAGGGACTTAGAATAGGAAAAATGTCTTAGGAAGAGAAAAGAGTTGAAAGACTTATACTACCTTATTTGAAATCTTATAAAAATCATGATAATCATAAAATATGTTATTTGTACAGGATATAAAAATAGCTACAAAGAATAAAAGTGAGAGTTCAAATATAAATTTGTTCACATAGAGGCAAATGGTTTTCAACAAGTTACCAAGAAGATCCATGAAAGGAAGTTTATTTTTTTTAAAAAGTATACAAGCATATGTGAGTGTCTGTAATTTTAATAATGGCAAAACTGGATCCACATCATAGAAAACATTAAGTCCCACTGGATCATGTGTCTACATATAACACCCAAAACTATAAAGCTGTGTGTGTGTGTGTGTGTGTGTGGTATGTGTGGTGCTGGGGTTTAAACCCAGGGCCTTGTGCATGCGAGGCAAGCACTCTACCAACTGAGCTATATTTCCCAGCCCCAAAACTATAAAGTTTATAGAAAAAATGCAAAATAACATTTTTATAAACATAGAGTAGGTAAAAATTCTTAAAATACAGAAAGCACTAATTGTCAAAGAACAAGTAATAGATCTTCAATATTTAAATACTTCAGGTCATCAAAAGACACCATTATTTAAAATGGATAGGCAAAGCAAAGAACAAGAAGAAGTTAGCAAGACATATTTTCACAAGTATTGAAAATATATATTTAAAAAAACTCACACAACTAAAAGAGAAAAGTACCCCCTGAGCATGCAAAGGAATTTAGCAGAATCACACATTAAAAACTCAAAATAGATCATGATTGTACATACAAGGACTAAAGCCATAACCTAGAAGGAAGATCTTTTTGACCCGGTTTTAAACAATGCCTTCTTAAATAATTTATCAAAAGTAAAACAATGGGGGGGGGCTGGGGTTGTGGCTCATCAGTAGAGCCCTCATCTAGCACGTGTGAAGTGCTGGGTTCAATCCTCAACACCAAATAAAAATAAACAAATAAAATAGAGTTATTGTGTCTATAACTAAAAAAAAATATATTTTTAAAAAGTAAAACAGTGAAAAAAATAAATTGGACCTTTTCAAAATTAAAAATAAAAAATCCTTATTTTTTTAAAAGGACACCATTGGAAAAAAAGTGAAAAGAAAACTAACCAAATGGGAGAAAATAATTACAAATCAAATATCTAATAATGGACTGTAATATCCACATAAAGTATGGTCCAAGAATTTCACAGCTACCTTATTCATAAAGAGTAGAAACAACAAAAATATCTGTCAAAAGGAAAATGGATAAACTAATTATAATATTTTCGTTTTAAATGGACAGTAAGTGGATGAAAAAATGCTCATTTATTTTACCATATAGGCAGAGCACATCAAAACACAACAAGATCACCTTGCATATAAACTACAATGGCCAAAATCAAATGGACTGATGATTTCAAATGTTGGCAACAAAACCAACAAAATCTCTTTCATTTTGCTGGTGGCAAGGTAAAACAGAATACTTTGGAATACAGAAGAGCTGTTTCTTTTAAAGATAAACCTACATTTACCCTAAGATTCAACAATTTGGGGTGGGGATATAACTCAGTGTAGGGCATTTACCTAGCATGTGGGAGGCCCAGGGTCCAATCTCCACTGCCCTACCATCATGATTCCCTGCATAAAGTATTCATAATAGCTTAATCCATAATAGCTAGAAACTGGAAAATATTTAAATGGATTTGTATCAATAGAATAGATTAAAAATGCAACACTACTCAGCCAAGTAAAGGAATGAACCACGAATACATATAATGACGTGAATAAATCTCAGCATTATGCTATGTGGAAGATTTAAGACACAAAAGAGCCTGTGCTTTAGATTTCATTCACCTGAAACCCAAGAATCAATTAAACTGGATCAAAATTAATAGGATCGATTCAATGCAATTCCTGTCAAAACTCCAGTTGACTTTTTCCCTCTGACATCAACAACTTAATGCTAAAACTTGTGTGGAAATGCAAAGGGCCTAGAATGACCATCAAACCTTAGGAGAGGGAAGAACAAATGGGGGACACACACCTCAATTTCAAAACTTATTACACAGTGGTACTTGTGTTACTTGATTACTATTGCAATCAAGGCAATGTGCTAATGGCATAGGAGAGATTGACAGATCCGTAGAAACCCACGGAAATAAACCTTTGTATTCATGTCAATTGATTTTCAACATGACACCAATATAATTCAAAGGAGAAAACCAGTCTTTCTAACAAATTGTGCTAGGCCAAATGGACAACCCCATGCAAAAAAGTGAGGTCAGACTCTTCAAATCACACACAAAACTCCAAGTGGACCACAGATGTAAGTAAAAGGATTGAAACCATAACCTTATAGGAAAATCTTTGTGACCATGGGTTGGGCAATGCTTTCTTAAATAAACTACCAAAAGTTAAAAAAAGAAAAAAGAAAAGAAATTGGAGCTCTTCTAAATTAAAAAAAAAAAAAAAAAAAAA